>NC_140019.1:1062500-1142500 GCF_964263955.1 Coregonus lavaretus
ATGTGGAGAAGGTAATGTCGTGGGGAGCTGGGGTTTGTTTTGCTGTACTCCTGGGAGGCCGTAGATGTCAATCGATGTGCTTTGGAGGGGGTTAGGGTTAGGTACAGGGATAAAAACTCAATTGGACACCCCTGTCCAATTATGTATGTGGAGAAGGTAATGTCGTGGGGAGCTGGGGTTTGTTTTATTGTACTCCTGGGAGGGTTAGGTTTAGGGTTAGGGTTAGGGTTAGGTACAGGGATAAAAACTCAATTGGACACCCCTGTCCAATTCTGTATGTGGAGAAGGTAATGTCGTAGGGAGCTGAGGTTTGTTTTGTTGTACGCCTGGGAGGCTGTAGATGTCAATCGATGTGCTTAGGGTTAGGGTTAGGGTTAGGGTACAGGGATAAAAAATCAATTGGACACCCCTGTCCAATTCTGTATGTGGAGAAGGTAATGTCGTGGGGAGCTGGGGTTTGTTTTGCTGTACTCCTGGGAGGCCGTAGATGTCAATCGATGTGCTTTGGAGGGGGCTAGGTGGATTTCAAAAAGTTGTTATGTTTTTGGGGTTAGGGTTAGGGTTAGGGTTAGGTACAGGGATAAAAACTCAATTGGACACCCCTGTCCAATTCTGTATGTGGAGAATGTAATGTCGTGGGGAGCTGGGGTTTGTTTTGTTGTACTCCTGGGAGGCCGTAGATGTCCATCGATGTGCTTTGGAGGGTTAGGTTTAGGGTTAGGGTTAGGTACAGTGATAAAAATCTCAATTGGACACCCCTGTCCAATTCTGCATGTGGAGAAGGTAATGTCGTGGGGAGCTGGGGTTTGTTTTGCTGTACTCCTGGGAGGCCGTAGATGTCAATCGATGTGCTTTGGAGGGGGCTAGGTGGATTTCAAAATGTGGTTATGTTTTTTGGGTTAAGGTTAGGGTTAGGGTTAGGGTTAGGTACAGGGATAAAAACTCAATTGGACACCCCTGTCCAATTCTGTATGTGGAGAAGGTAATGTCGTGGGGAGCTGGGGTTTGTTTTGTTGTACTCCTGGGAGGCCGTAGATGTCCATCGATGTGCTTTGGAGGGTTAGGGTTAGGGTTAGGTACAGGGATAAAAACTCAATTGGACACCCCTGTCCAATTCTGTATGTGGAGAAGGTAATGTCGTGGGGAGCTGGGGTTTGTTTTGCTGTACTCCTGGGAGGCCATAGATGTCCATCGATGTGCTTTGGAGGGGGCTAGGTGGATTTCAAAATTTGGTTATGTTTTTTGGGTTAGGGTTAGGGTTAGGGTTAGGTTAGGGTTAGGGTTAGGGTTAGGGTTAGGGTTAGGGTACAGGGATAAAAACTCAATTGGACACCCCTGTCCAATTCTGTATGTGGAGAAGGTAATGTCGTGGGGAGCTGGGGTTTGTTTTGCTGTACTCCTGGGAGGCCGTAGATGTCAATCGATGTGCTTTGGAGGGGGCTAGGTGGATTTCAAAATGTGGTTAGTGTACAGGGATAAAAACTCAATTGGACACCCCTGTCCAATTCTGTATGTGGAGAAGGTAATGTCGTGGGGAGCTGGGGTTTGTTTTATTGTACTCCTGGGAGGGTTAGGTTTAGGGTTAGGGTTAGGGTTAGGGTTAGGTACAGGGATAAAAACTCAATTGGACACCCCTGTCCAATTCTGTATGTGGAGAAGGTAATGTTGTGGGGAGCTGAGGTTTGTTTTGTTGTACGCCTGGGAGGCTGTAGATGTCAATCGATGTGCTTAGGGTTAGGGTTAGGGTTAGGGTACAGGGATAAAAAATCAATTGGACACCCCTGTCCAATTCTGTATGTGGAGAAGGTAATGTCGTGGGGAGCTGGGGTTTGTTTTGCTGTACTCCTGGGAGGCCGTAGATGTCAATCGATGTGCTTTGGAGGGGGTTAGGGTTAGGTACAGGGATAAAAACTCAATTGGACACCCCTGTCCAATTATGTATGTGGAGAAGGTAATGTCGTGGGGAGCTGGGGTTTGTTTTGCTGTACTCCTGGGAGGCCGTAGATGTCAATCGATGTGCTTTGGAAAGGGCTAGGTGGATTTAAAAATTTGGTTAGGTACAGGGATAAAAACTCAATTGGACACCCCTGTCCAATTCTGTATGTGGAGAAGGTAATTTCGTGGGGAGCTGGGGTTTGTTTTGTTGTACTCCTGGGAGGCCGTAGATGTCCATCGATGTGCTTTGGAGGGGGCTAGGTGGATTTCAAAATGTGGTTATGTTTTTTGCACATAGGGTACAGGCATAAAAACTCAATTGGACACCCCTGTCCAATTCTGTATGTGGAGAAGGTAATGTCGTGGGGAGCTGGGGTTTGTTTTGTTGTACTCCTGGGAGGCCGTAGATGTCCATCGATGTGCTTTGGAGGGGGCTAGGTGGATTTCAAAATTTGGTTATGTTTTTTGCACATAGGGTACAGGCATAAAAACTCAATTGGACACCCCTGTCCAATACTGTATGTGGAGAAGGTAATGTCGTGGGGAGCTGGGGTTTGTTTTTTTGTACTCCTGGGAGGCCGTAGATGTCCATCGATGTGCTTTGGAGGGGGCTAGGTGGATTTCAAAATTTGGTTATGTTTTTTGCACATAGGGTACAGGCATAAAAACTCAATTGGACACCCCTGTCCAATTCTGTATGTGGAGAAGGTAATGTCGTGGGGAGCTGAGGTTTGTTTTGCTGTACTCCTGGGAGGCCGTAGATGTCAATCGATGTGCTTTGGAGGGGGCTAGGGTTAGGGTTAGGGTTAGGGTTAGGTACAGGGATAAAAACTCAATTGGACACCCCTGTCCAATCCTGTATATGGAGAAGGTAATGTCGTGGGGAGCTGGGGTTTGTTTTGCTGTACTCCTGGGAGGCAGTAGATGTCAATCGATGTGCTTTGGAGGGGGCTAGGTGGATTTCGAAATTTGGTTAGGGTACAGGGATAAAAACTCAATTGGACACCCCTGTCCAATCCTGTATATGGAGAAGGTAATGTCGTGGGGAGCTGGGGTTTGTTTTGCTGTACTCCTGGGAGGCAGTAGATGTCCATCGATGTGCTTTGGAGGGGGCTAGGTGGATTTAAAAATTTGGTTATGTTTTTTGCACATAGACAGGGATAAAAACTCAATTGGACACCCCTGTCCAATTCTGTATGTGGAGAAGGTAATGTCGTGGGGAGCTGGGGTTTGTTTTGCTGTACTCCTGGGAGGCCGTAGATGTCAATCGATGTGTTTTGGAGGGGGCTAGGTGGATTTCAAAATATGGTTATGTTTTTTGCACATAGGTACAGGGATATAAACTCCATCGGACACCCCTGCCCAATTCTGTATGTGGAGAAGGTAATGTCGTGGGGAGCTGAGGTTTGTTTTGTTGTACTCCTGGGAGGCCGTAGATGTCAATCGATGTGCTTAGGGTTAGGGTTAGGGTTAGGGTTAGGTACAGGGATAAAAACTCAATTGGACACCCCTGTCCAATTCTGTATGTGGAGAAGGTAATGTCGTGGGGAGCTGGGGTTTGTTTTGCTGTACTCCTGGGAGGCCGTAGATGTCAATCGATGTGCTTTGGAGGGGGTTAGGGTTAGGTACAGGGATAAAAACTCAATTGGACACCCCTGTCCAATTATGTATGTGGAGAAGGTAATGTCGTGGGGAGCTGGGGTTTGTTTTATTGTACTCCTGGGAGGGTTAGGTTTAGGGTTAGGGTTAGGGTTAGGTACAGGGATAAAAACTCAATTGGACACCCCTGTCCAATTCTGTATGTGGAGAAGGTAATGTCGTAGGGAGCTGAGGTTTGTTTTGTTGTACGCCTGGGAGGCTGTAGATGTCAATCGATGTGCTTAGGGTTAGGGTTAGGGTTAGGGTACAGGGATAAAAAATCAATTGGACACCCCTGTCCAATTCTGTATGTGGAGAAGGTAATGTCGTGGGGAGCTGGGGTTTGTTTTGCTGTACTCCTGGGAGGCCGTAGATGTCAATCGATGTGCTTTGGAGGGGGCTAGGTGGATTTCAAAAAGTTGTTATGTTTTTGGGGTTAGGGTTAGGGTTAGGGTTAGGTACAGGGATAAAAACTCAATTGGACACCCCTGTCCAATTCTGTATGTGGAGAATGTAATGTCGTGGGGAGCTGGGGTTTGTTTTGTTGTACTCCTGGGAGGCCGTAGATGTCCATCGATGTGCTTTGGAGGGTTAGGTTTAGGGTTAGGGTTAGGTACAGTGATAAAAATCTCAATTGGACACCCCTGTCCAATTCTGCATGTGGAGAAGGTAATGTCGTGGGGAGCTGGGGTTTGTTTTGCTGTACTCCTGGGAGGCCGTAGATGTCAATCGATGTGCTTTGGAGGGGGCTAGGTGGATTTCAAAATGTGGTTATGTTTTTTGGGTTAAGGTTAGGGTTAGGGTTAGGGTTAGGTACAGGGATAAAAACTCAATTGGACACCCCTGTCCAATTCTGTATGTGGAGAAGGTAATGTCGTGGGGAGCTGGGGTTTGTTTTGTTGTACTCCTGGGAGGCCGTAGATGTCCATCGATGTGCTTTGGAGGGTTAGGGTTAGGGTTAGGTACAGGGATAAAAACTCAATTGGACACCCCTGTCCAATTCTGTATGTGGAGAAGGTAATGTCGTGGGGAGCTGGGGTTTGTTTTGCTGTACTCCTGGGAGGCCATAGATGTCCATCGATGTGCTTTGGAGGGGGCTAGGTGGATTTCAAAATTTGGTTATGTTTTTTGGGTTAGGGTTAGGGTTAGGGTTAGGTTAGGGTTAGGGTTAGGGTTAGGGTTAGGGTTAGGGTACAGGGATAAAAACTCAATTGGACACCCCTGTCCAATTCTGTATGTGGAGAAGGTAATGTCGTGGGGAGCTGGGGTTTGTTTTGCTGTACTCCTGGGAGGCCGTAGATGTCAATCGATGTGCTTTGGAGGGGGCTAGGTGGATTTCAAAATGTGGTTAGTGTACAGGGATAAAAACTCAATTGGACACCCCTGTCCAATTCTGTATGTGGAGAAGGTAATGTCGTGGGGAGCTGGGGTTTGTTTTATTGTACTCCTGGGAGGGTTAGGTTTAGGGTTAGGGTTAGGGTTAGGGTTAGGTACAGGGATAAAAACTCAATTGGACACCCCTGTCCAATTCTGTATGTGGAGAAGGTAATGTTGTGGGGAGCTGAGGTTTGTTTTGTTGTACGCCTGGGAGGCTGTAGATGTCAATCGATGTGCTTAGGGTTAGGGTTAGGGTTAGGGTACAGGGATAAAAAATCAATTGGACACCCCTGTCCAATTCTGTATGTGGAGAAGGTAATGTCGTGGGGAGCTGGGGTTTGTTTTGCTGTACTCCTGGGAGGCCGTAGATGTCAATCGATGTGCTTTGGAGGGGGTTAGGGTTAGGTACAGGGATAAAAACTCAATTGGACACCCCTGTCCAATTATGTATGTGGAGAAGGTAATGTCGTGGGGAGCTGGGGTTTGTTTTGCTGTACTCCTGGGAGGCCGTAGATGTCAATCGATGTGCTTTGGAAAGGGCTAGGTGGATTTAAAAATTTGGTTAGGTACAGGGATAAAAACTCAATTGGACACCCCTGTCCAATTCTGTATGTGGAGAAGGTAATGTCGTGGGGAGCTGGGGTTTGTTTTGTTGTACTCCTGGGAGGCCGTAGATGTCCATCGATGTGCTTTGGAGGGGGCTAGGTGGATTTCAAAATTTGGTTATGTGTTTTGCACATAGGGTACAGGGATAAAAACTCAATTGGACACCCCTGTCCAATTCTGTATGTGGAGAAGGTAATTTCGTGGGGAGCTGGGGTTTGTTTTGTTGTACTCCTGGGAGGCCGTAGATGTCCATCGATGTGCTTTGGAGGGGGCTAGGTGGATTTCAAAATGTGGTTATGTTTTTTGCACATAGGGTACAGGCATAAAAACTCAATTGGACACCCCTGTCCAATTCTGTATGTGGAGAAGGTAATGTCGTGGGGAGCTGGGGTTTGTTTTGTTGTACTCCTGGGAGGCCGTAGATGTCCATCGATGTGCTTTGGAGGGGGCTAGGTGGATTTCAAAATTTGGTTATGTTTTTTGCACATAGGGTACAGGCATAAAAACTCAATTGGACACCCCTGTCCAATACTGTATGTGGAGAAGGTAATGTCGTGGGGAGCTGGGGTTTGTTTTTTTGTACTCCTGGGAGGCCGTAGATGTCCATCGATGTGCTTTGGAGGGGGCTAGGTGGATTTCAAAATTTGGTTATGTTTTTTGCACATAGGGTACAGGCATAAAAACTCAATTGGACACCCCTGTCCAATTCTGTATGTGGAGAAGGTAATGTCGTGGGGAGCTGAGGTTTGTTTTGCTGTACTCCTGGGAGGCCGTAGATGTCAATCGATGTGCTTTGGAGGGGGCTAGGGTTAGGGTTAGGGTTAGGGTTAGGTACAGGGATAAAAACTCAATTGGACACCCCTGTCCAATCCTGTATATGGAGAAGGTAATGTCGTGGGGAGCTGGGGTTTGTTTTGCTGTACTCCTGGGAGGCAGTAGATGTCAATCGATGTGCTTTGGAGGGGGCTAGGTGGATTTCGAAATTTGGTTAGGGTACAGGGATAAAAACTCAATTGGACACCCCTGTCCAATCCTGTATATGGAGAAGGTAATGTCGTGGGGAGCTGGGGTTTGTTTTGCTGTACTCCTGGGAGGCAGTAGATGTCCATCGATGTGCTTTGGAGGGGGCTAGGTGGATTTAAAAATTTGGTTATGTTTTTTGCACATAGACAGGGATAAAAACTCAATTGGACACCCCTGTCCAATTCTGTATGTGGAGAAGGTAATGTCGTGGGGAGCTGGGGTTTGTTTTGCTGTACTCCTGGGAGGCCGTAGATGTCAATCGATGTGTTTTGGAGGGGGCTAGGTGGATTTCAAAATATGGTTATGTTTTTTGCACATAGGTACAGGGATATAAACTCCATCGGACACCCCTGCCCAATTCTGTATGTGGAGAAGGTAATGTCGTGGGGAGCTGAGGTTTGTTTTGTTGTACTCCTGGGAGGCCGTAGATGTCAATCGATGTGCTTAGGGTTAGGGTTAGGGTTAGGGTTAGGTACAGGGATAAAAACTCAATTGGACACCCCTGTCCAATTCTGTATGTGGAGAAGGTAATGTCGTGGGGAGCTGGGGTTTGTTTTGCTGTACTCCTGGGAGGCCGTAGATGTCAATCGATGTGCTTTGGAGGGGGCTAGGTGGATTTCAAAATTTGGTTAGGGTACAGGGATAACATTTTTGAAATCCACCTAGCCCCCTCCAAAGCACATCGATGGACATCTACGGCCTCCCAGGAGTACAACAAAACAAACCCCAGCTCCCCACGACATTACCTTCTCCACATACAGAATTGGACAGGGGTGTCCAATTGAGTTTTTATCCCTGTACCTATGTGCAAAAAACATAACCACATTTTGAAATCCACCTAGCCCCCTCCAAAGCACATCGATTGACATCTACGGCCTCCCAGGAGTACAGCAAAACAAACCCCAGCTACCCACGTCATTACCTTCTCCACATACAGAATTGGACAGGGGTGTCCAATTGAGTTTTTATCCCTGTACCCTATGTGCAAAAAACATAACCACTTTTTGAAATCCACCTAGACCCCTCCAAAGCACATCGATGGACATCTACGGCCTCCCAGGAGTACAACAAAACAAACCCCAGCTCCCCACGACATTACCTTCTCCACATACAGAATTGGACAGGGGTGTCCATTGATTTTTTATCCCTGTACCTAACCAAATTTTGAAATCCACCTAGCCCCCTCCAAAGCACATCGATTGACATCTACGGCCTCCCAGGAGTACAGCAAAACAAACCCCAGCTCCCCACGACATTACCTTCTCCACATACAGAATTGGACAGGGGTGTCCAATTGAGTTTTTATCCCTGTACCTAACCCTAACCCTAGCCCCCTCCAAAGCACATCGATTGACATCTACGGCCTCCCAGGAGTACAGCAAAACAAACCCCAGCTCCCCACGACATTACCTTCTCCACATACAGAATTGGAAAGGGGTGTCCAATTGAGTTTTTATCCCTGTACCTAACCCTAACCCCCTCCAAAGCACATCGATTGACATCTACGGCCTCCCAGGAGTACAGCAAAACAAACCCCAGCTCCCCACGACATTACCTTCTCCACATACAGAATTGGACAGGGGTGTCCAATTGAGTTTTTATCCCTGTACCTAACCCTAACCCTAGCCCCCTCCAAAGCACATCGATTGACATCTACGGCCTCCCAGGAGTACAGCAAAACAACCCCCAGCTCCCCACGACATTACCTTCTCCACATACAGAATTGGACAGGGGTGTCCAATTGAGTTTTTATCCCTGTACCTAACCCTAACCCTAACCCTAACCCTAACCCTAACCCTAACCCTCCCAGGAGTACAATAAAACAAACCCCAGCTACCCACGACATTACCTTCTCCACATACAGAATTGGACAGGGGTGTCCAATTGAGTTTTTATCCCTGTACCTAACCCTAACCCTAGCCCCCTCCAAAGCACATCGATTGACATCTACGGCCTCCCAGGAGTACAGCAAAACAAACCCCAGCTCCCCACGACATTACCTTCTCCACATACAGAATTGGACAGGGGTGTCCAATTGAGTTTTTATCCCTGTACCTAACCCTAACCCTAACCCTAACCCTAACCCTAACCCTAACCCTCCCAGGAGTACAATAAAACAAACCCCAGCTACCCACGACATTACCTTCTCCACATACAGAATTGGACAGGGGTGTCCAATTGAGTTTTTATCCCTGTACCTAACCCTAACCCTAGCCCCCTCCAAAGCACATCGATTGACATCTACGGCCTCCCAGGAGTACAGCAAAACAAACCCCAGCTCCCCACGACATTACCTTCTCCACATACAGAATTGGACAGGGGTGTCCAATTGAGTTTTTATCCCTGTACCTAACCCTAACCCTAACCCTAACCCTAACCCTAACCCTAACCCTAACCCTCCCAGGAGTACAATAAAACAAACCCCAGGTACCCACGACATTACCTTCTCCACATACAGAATTGGACAGGGGTGTCCAATTGAGTTTTTATCCCTGTACCTAACCCTAACCCTAGCCCCCTCCAAAGCACATCGATTGACATCTACGGCCTCCCAGGAGTACAGCAAAACAAAACCCAGCTCCCCACGACATTACCTTCTCCACATACAGAATTGGACAGGGGTGTCCAATTGAGTTTTTATCCCTGTACCTAACCCTAACCCTAACCCTAACCCTAACCCTCCCAGGAGTACAATAAAACAAACCCCAGCTCCCCACGACACTACCTTCTCCACATACAGAATTGGACAGGGGTGTCCAATTGAGTTTTTATCCCTGTACCTAACCCTAACCCTAACCCTAACCCTAAGCACATCGATTGACATCTACGGCCTCCCAGGAGTACAACAAAACAAACCCCAGCTCCCCACGACATTACCTTCTCCACATACAGAATTGGACAGGGGTGTCCAATTGAGTTTTTATCCCTGTACCTAACCAAATTTTGAAATCCACCTAGCCCCCTCCAAAGCACATCGATTGACATCTACGGCCTCCCAGGAGTACAACAAAACAAACCTCAGCTCCCCACGACATTACCATCTCCACATACAGAAATGGACAGGGGTGTCCAATTGAGTTTTTATCCCTGTACCTAACCCTAACCCTAACCCTAAGCACATCGATTGACATCTACGGCCTCCCAGGAGTACAACAAAACAAACCTCAGCTCCCCACGACAATACCTTCTCCACATACAGAATTGGACAGGGGTATCCAATTGAGTTTTTATCCCTAACCCTAACCCTAACCCTAAACCTAACCCTCCCAGGAGTACAATAAAACAAACCCCAGCTCCCCACGACATTACCTTCTCCACATACAGAATTGGACAGGGGTGTCCAATTGAGTTTTTATCCGTGTACCTAACCAAATTTTGAAATCCACCTAGCCCTTTCCAAAGCACATCGATTGACATCTACGGCCTCCCAGGAGTACAGCAAAACAAACCCCAGCTCCCCATGACATTACCTTCTCCACATACAGAATTGGACAGGGGTGTCCAATTGAGTTTTTATCCCTGTACCTAACCCTAACCCCCTCCAAAGCACATCGATTGACATCTACGGCCTCCCAGGAGTACAGCAAAACAAACCCCAGCTCCCCACGACATTACCTTCTCCACATACAGAATTGGACAGGGGTGTCCAATATAGTTTTTATCCCTGTACCTAACCCTAACCCTAACCCTAACCCTAAGCACATCGATTGACATCTATGGCCTCCCAGGAGTACAACAAAACAAACCTCAGCTCCCCACGACATTACCTTCTCCACATACAGAATTGGACAGGGGTGTCCAATTGAGTTTTTATCCCTGTACCTAACCCTAACCCTAACCCTAACCCTAACCCTAACCTAACCCTAACCCTAACCCAAAAAACATAACAAAATTTTGAAATCCACCTAGCCCCCTCAAAGCACATCGATGGACATCTACGGCCTCCCAGGAGTACAGCAAAACAAACCCCAGCTCCCCACGACATTACCTTCTCCACATACAGAATTGGACAGGGGTGTCCAATTGAGTTTTTATCCCTGTACCTAACCCTAACCCTAACCCTCCAAAGCACATCGATGGAAATCTACGGCCTCCCAGGAGTACAACAAAACAAACCCCAGCTCCCCACGACATTACCTTCTCCACATACAGAATTGGACAGTGGTGTCCAATTGAGTTTTTATCCCTGTACCTAACCCTAACCCTAACCCTAACCCTAACCCAAAAAACATAACCAAATTTTGAAATCCACCTAGCCCCCTCCAAAGCACATCGATGGACATCTACGGCCTCCCAGGAGTACAACAAAACAAACCCCAGCTCCCCACGACATTACCTTCTCCACATACAGAATTGGACAGGGGTGTCCAATTGAGTTTTTATCCCTGTACCCTAACCCTAACCCTAACCCTAGCACCCTCCAAAGCACATCGATTGACATCTACGGCCTCCCAGGAATACAGCAAAACAAACCCCAGCTCCCCACGACATTACCTTCTCCACATACAGAATTGGACAGGGGTGTCCAATTGTTTTTTTATCCCTGTACCTAACCCTAACCCTAACCCTAAGCACATCGATTGACATCTACGGCCTCCCAGGAGTACAACAAAACAAACCTCAGCTCCCCACGACATTACCTTCTCCACATACAGAATTGGACAGGGGTGTCCAATTGAGTTTTTATCCCTAACCCTAACCCTAACCCTAAACCTAACCCTCCCAGGAGTACAATAAAACAAACCCCAGCTCCCCACGACATTACCTTCTCCACATACAGAATTGGCCAGGGGTGTCCAATTGAGTTTTTATCCCTGTACCTAACCAAATTTTGAAATCCACCTAGCACTTTCCAAAGCACATCGATTGACATCTACGGCCTCCCAGGAGTACAGCAAAACAAACCCCAGCTCCCCACGACATTACCTTCTCCACATACAGAATTGGACAGGGGTGTCCAATTGAGTTTTTATCCCTGTACCTAACCCTAACCCCCTCCAAAGCACATCGATTGACATCTACGGCCTCCCAGGAGTACAGCAAAACAAACCCCAGCTCCCCACGACATTACCTTCTCCACATACAGAATTGGACAGGGGTGTCCAATATAGTTTTTATCCCTGTACCTAACCCTAACCCTAACCCTAACCCTAAGCAAATCGATTGACATCTACGGCCTCCCAGGAGTACAACAAAACAAACCTCAGCTCCCCACGACATTACCTTCTCCACATACAGAATTGGACAGGGGTGTCCAATTGAGTGTTTATCCCTGTACCTAACCCTAACCCTAACCCTAACCCTAAACCTAACCCTCTCAGGAGTACAATAAAACAAACCCCAGCTCCCCACGACATTACCTTCTCCACATACAGAATTGGACAGGGGTGTCCAATTGAGTTTTTATCCCTGTACCCTAACCACATTTTGAAATCCACCTAGCCCCCTCCAAAGCACATCGATTGACATCTACGGCCTCCCAGGAGTACAGCAAAACAAACCCCAGCTCCCCACGACATTACCTTCTCCACATACAGAATTGGACAGGGGTGTCCAATTGAGTTTTTATCCCTGTACCTAACCCTAATCCTAACCCTCCAAAGCACATCGATGGACATCTATGGCCTCCCAGGAGTACAACAAAACAAACCCCAGCTCCCCATGACATTACCTTCTCCACATACAGAATTGGGCAGTGGTGTCCAATTGAGTTTTTATCCCTAACCCTAACCCTAACCCTAAACCTAACCCTCCCAGGAGTACAATAAAACAAACCCCAGCTCCCCACGACATTACCTTCTCCACATACAGAATTGGCCAGGGGTGTCCAATTGAGTTTTTATCCCTGTACCTAACCCTAACCCTAAGCACATCGATTGACATCTACGGCCTCCCAGGAGTACAACAAAACAAACCTCAGCTCCCCACAACATTACCTTCTCCACATACAGAAATGGACAGGGGTGTCCAATTGAGTTTTTATCCCTGTACCTAACCAAATTTTGAAATCCACCTAGCCCCCTCCAAAGCACATCGATTGACATCTACGGCCTCCCAGGAGTACAGCAAAACAAACCCCAGCTCCCCACGACATTACCTTCTCCACATACAGAATTGGACAGGGGTGTCCAATTGAGTTTTTATCCCTGTACCTAACCCTAACCCTAACCCTAACCCTAACCCTAACCCTAACCCTAACCCTAACCCTAACCCAAAAAACATAACCAAATTTTGAAATCCACCTAGCCCCCTCAAAGCACATCGATGGACATCTACGGCCTCCCAGGAGTACAGCAAAACAAACCCCAGCTCCCCACGACATTACCTTCTCCACATACAGAATTGGACAGGGGTGTCCAATTGAGTTTTTATCCCTGTACCTAACCCTAACCCTAACCCTCCAAAGCACATCGATGGACATCTACGGCCTCCCAGGAGTACAACAAAACATACCCCAGCTCCCCACGACATTACCTTCTCCACATACAGAATTGGACAGTGGTGTCCAATTGAGTTTTTATCCCTGTACCTAACCCTAACCCTAACCCTAACCCTAAACCTAACCCTCCCAGGAGTACAATAAAACAAACCCCAGCTCCCCACGACATTACCTTCTCCACATACAGAATTGGACAGGGGTGTCCAATTGAGTTTTTATCCCTGTACCCTAACCACATTTTGAAATCCACCTAGCCCCCTCCAAAGCACATCGATTGACATCTACGGCCTCCCAGGAGTACAGCAAAACAAACCCCAGCTCCCCACGACATTACCTTCTCCACATACAGAATTGGACAGGGGTGTCCAATTGAGTTTTTATCCCTGTACCTAACCCTAACCCTAACCCTCCAAAGCACATCGATGGACATCTATGGCCTCCCAGGAGTACAACAAAACAAACCCCAGCTCCCCATGACATTACCTTCTCCACATAAAGAATTGGGCAGTGGTGTCCAATTGAGTTTTTATCCCTGTACCTAACCAAATTTTGAAATCCACCAAGCCCCCTCCAAAGCACATCGATTGACATCTACGGCCTCCCAGGAGTACAGCAAAACAAACCCCAGCTCCCCACAACATTACCTTCTCCACATACAGAATTGGACAGGGGTGTCCAATTGAGTTTTTATCCCTGTACCTAACCCTAACCCTAAGCACATCGATTGACATCTACGGCCTCCCAGGAGTACAACAAATCAAACCTCAGCTCCCCACAACATTACCTTCTCCACATACAGAATTGGACAGGGGTGTCCAATTGAGTTTTTATCCATGTACCTAACCAAATTTTGAAATCCACCTAGCCCCCTCCAAAGCACATCGATTGACATCTACGGCCTCCCAGGAGTACAGCAAAACAAACCCCAGCTCCCCACGACATTACCTTCTCCACATACAGAATTGGACAGGGGTGTCCAATTGAGTTTTTATCCCTGTACCTAACCCTAACCCTAACCCTAACCCTAACCCTAACCCTAACCCTAACCTAACCCTAACCCTAACCCTAACCCTAACCCAAAAAACATAACCAAATTTTGAAATCCACCTAGCCCCCTCAAAGCACATCGATGGACATCTACGGCCTCCCAGGAGTACAACAAAACATACCCCAGCTCCCCACGACATTACCTTCTCCACATACAGAATTAGACAGTGGTGTCCAATTGAGTTTTTATCCCTGTACCTAACCCTAACCCTAACCCTAACCCTAAACCTAACCCTCCCAGGAGTACAATAAAACAAACCCCAGCTCCCCACGACATTGCCTTCTCCACATACAGAATTGGACAGGGGTGTCCAATTGAGTTTTTATCCCTGTACCCTAACCACATTTTGAAATCCACCTAGCCCCCTCCAAAGCACATCGATTGACATCTACGGCCTCCCAGGAGTACAGCAAAACAAACCCCAGCTCCCCACGACATTACCTTCTCCACATACAGAATTGGACAGGGGTGTCCAATTGAGTTTTTATCCCTGTACCTAACCCTAACCCTAACCCTCCAAAGCACATCGATGGACATCTATGGCCTCCCAGGAGTACAACAAAACAAACCCCAGCTCCCCATGACATTACCTTCTCCACATACAGAATTGGGCAGTGGTGTCCAATTGAGTTTTTATCCCTGTACCTAACCAAATTTTGAAATCCACCAAGCCCCCTCCAAAGCACATCGATTGACATCTACGGCCTCCCAGGAGTACAGAAAAACAAACCCCAGCTCCCCACAACATTACCTTCTCCACATACAGAATTGGACAGGGGTGTCCAATTGAGTTTTTATCCCTGTACCTAACCCTAACCCTAAGCACATCGATTGACATCTACGGCCTCCCAGGAGTACAACAAATCAAACCTCAGCTCCCCACAACATTACCTTCTCCACATACAGAATTGGAAAGGGGTGTCCAATTGAGTTTTTATCCATGTACCTAACCAAATTTTGAAATCCACCTAGCCCCCTCCAAAGCACATCGATTGACATCTACGGCCTCCCAGGAGTACAGCAAAACAAACCCCAGCTCCCCACGACATTACCTTCTCCACATACAGAATTGGACAGGGGTGTCCAATTGAGTTTTTATCCCTCTACCTAACCCTAACCCTAACCCTAACCCTAACCCTAACCCTAACCTAACCCTAACCCTAACCCTAACCCAAAAAACATAACCAAATTTTGAAATCCACCTAGCCCCCTCAAAGCACATCGATGGACATCTACGGCCTCCCAGGAGTACAGCAAAACAAACCCCAGCTCCCCACGACATTACCTTCTCCACATACAGAATTGGACAGGGGTGTCTAATTGAGTTTTTATCCCTGTACCTAACCCTAACCCTAACCCTCCAAAGCACATCGATGGACATCTATGGCCTCCCAGGAGTACAACAAAACATACCCCAGCTCCCCACGACATTACCTTCTCCACATACAGAAATGGACAGTGGTGTCCAATTGAGTTTTTATCCCTGTACCCTAACCCTAACCCTAACCCTAGCCCCCTCCAAAGCACATCGATTGACATCTACGGCCTCCCAGGAGTACAGCAAAACAAACCCCAGCTCCCCACGACATTACCTTCTCCACATATAGAATTGGACAGGGGTGTCCAATTGTGTTTTTATCCCTGTACCTAACCCTAACCCTAACCCTAAGCACATCGATTGACATCTACGGCCTCCCAGGAGTACAACAAAACAAACCTCAGCTCCCCACGACATTACCTTCTCCACATACAGAATTGGACAGGGGTGTCCAATTGAGTTTTTATCCCTAACCCTAACCCTATCCCTAAACCTAACCCTCCCAGGAGTACAATAAAACAAACCCCAGCTCCCCACGACATTACCTTCTCCACATACAGAATTGGACAGGGGTGTCCAATTGAGTTTTTATCCCTGTACCTAACCCTTACCCCCTCCAAAGCACATCGATTGACATCTACGGCCTCCCAGGAGTACAGCAAAACAAACCCCAGCTCCCCACGACATTACCTTCTCCACATACAGAATTGGACAGGGGTGTCCAATATAGTTTTTATCCCTGTACCTAACCCTAACCCTAACCCTAACCCTAAGCACATCGATTGACATCTACGGCCTCCCAGGAGTACAACAAAACAAACCTCAGCTCCCCACGAAATTACCTTCTCTACATACAGAATTGGACAGGGGTGTCCAATTGAGTTTTTATCCCTGTACCTAACCCTAACCCTAACCCTAACCCTAAACCTAACCCTCCCAGGAGTACAATAAAACAAACCCCAGCTCCCCACGACATTACCTTCTCCACATACAGAATTGGGCAGTGGTGTCCAATTGAGTTTTTATCCCTGTACCTAACCAAATTTTGAAATCCACCAAGCCCCCTCCAAAGCACATCGATTGACATCTACGGCCTCCCAGGAGTACAGAAAAACAAACCCCAGCTCCCCACAACATTACCTTCTCCACATACAGAATTGGACAGGGGTGTCCAATTGAGTTTTTATCCCTGTACCTAACCCTAACCCTAAGCACATCGATTGACATCTACGGCCTCCCAGGAGTACAACAAATCAAACCTCAGCTCCCCACAACATTACCTTCTCCACATACAGAATTGGAAAGGGGTGTCCAATTGAGTTTTTATCCATGTACCTAACCAAATTTTGAAATCCACCTAGCCCCCTCCAAAGCACATCGATTGACATCTACGGCCTCCCAGGAGTACAGCAAAACAAACCCCAGCTCCCCACGACATTACCTTCTCCACATACAGAATTGGACAGGGGTGTCCAATTGAGTTTTTATCCCTGTACCTAACCCTAACCCTAACCCTAACCCTAACCCTAACCCTAACCCTAACCCTAACCTAACCCTAACCCTAACCCTAACCCTAACCCAAAAAACATAACCAAATTTTGAAATCCACCTAGCCCCCTCAAAGCACATCGATGGACATCTACGGCCTCCCAGGAGTACAGCAAAACAAACCCCAGCTCCCCACGACATTACCTTCTCCACATACAGAATTGGACAGGGTGTCCAATTGAGTTTTTATCCCTGTACCTAACCCTAACCCTAACCCTCCAAAGCACATCGATGGACATCTACGGCCTCCCAGGAGTACAACAAAACATACCCCAGCTCCCCACGACATTACCTTCTCCACATACAGAAATGGACAGTGGTGTCCAATTGAGTTTTTATCCCTGTACCCTAACCCTAACCCTAACCCTAGCCCCCTCCAAAGCACATCGATTGACATCTACGGCCTCCCAGGAGTACAGCAAAACAAACCCCAGCTCCCCACGACATTACCTTCTCCACATATAGAATTGGACAGGGGTGTCCAATTGTGTTTTTATCCCTGTACCTAACCCTAACCCTAACCCTAAGCACATCGATTGACATCTACGGCCTCCCAGGAGTACAACAAAACAAACCTCAGCTCCCCACGACATTACCTTCTCCACATACAGAATTGGACAGGGGTGTCCAATTGAGTTTTTATCCCTAACCCTAACCCTATCCCTAAACCTAACCCTCCCAGGAGTACAATAAAACAAACCCCAGCTCCCCACGACATTACCTTCTCCACATACAGAATTGGACAGGGGTGTCCAATTGAGTTTTTATCCCTAACCCTAACCCTATCCCTAAACCTAACCCTCCCAGGAGTACAATAAAACAAACCCCAGCTCCCCACGACATTACCTTCTCCACATACAGAATTGGACAGGGGTGTCCAATTGAGTTTTTATCCCTGTACCTAACCAAATTTTGAAATCCACCTAGCCCTTTCCAAAGCACATCGATTGACATCTACGGCCTCCCAGGAGTACAGCAAAACAAACCCCAGCTCCCCACGACATTACCTTCTCCACATACAGAATTGGACAGGGGTGTCCAATTGAGTTTTTATCCCTGTACCTAACCCTTACCCCCTCCAAAGCACATCGATTGACATCTACGGCCTCCCAGGAGTACAGCAAAACAAACCCCAGCTCCCCACGACATTACCTTCTCCACATACAGAATTGGACAGGGGTGTCCAATATAGTTTTTATCCCTGTACCTAACCCTAACCCTAACCCTAACCCTAAGCACATCGATTGACATCTACGGCCTCCCAGGAGTACAACAAAACAAACCTCAGCTCCCCACGAAATTACCTTCTCTACATACAGAATTGGACAGGGGTGTCCAATTGAGTTTTTATCCCTGTACCTAACCCTAACCCTAACCCTAACCCTAAACCTAACCCTCCCAGGAGTACAATAAAACAAACCCCAGCTCCCCACGACATTACCTTCTCCACATACAGAATTGGACAGGGGTGTCCAATTGAGTTTTTATCCCTGTACCCTAACCACATTTTGAAATCCACCTAGCCCCCTCCAAAGCACATCGATTGACATCTACGGCCTCCCAGGAGTACAGCAAAACAAATCCCAGCTCCCCACGACATTACTTTCTCCACATACAGAATTGGACAGGGGTGTCCAATTGAGTTTTTATCCCTGTACCTAACCCTAACCCTAACCCTAACCCTAACCTAACCCTAACCTTAACCCAAAAAACATAACCAAATTTTGAAATCCACCTAGCCCCCTCCAAAGCAGATTGATGGACATCTACGGCCTCCCAGGAGTACAGCAAAACAAACCCCAGCTCCCCACGACATTACCTTCTCCACATACAGAATTGGACAGGGGTGTCCAATTGAGTTTTTATCCCTGTACCTAACCCTAACCCCCTCCAAAGCACATCGATTGACATCTACGGCCTCCCAGGAGTACAGCAAAACAAACCCCAGCTCCCCACGACATTACCTTCTCCACATACAGAATTGGACAGGGGTGTCCAATATAGTTTTTATCCCTGTACCTAACCCTAACCCTAACCCTAACCCTAAGCACATCGATTGACATCTACGGCCTCCCAGGAGTACAACAAAACAAACCTCAGCTCCCCACGACATTACCTTCTCCACATACAGAATTGGACAGGGGTGTCCAATTGAGTTTTTATCCCTGTACCTAACCCTAACCCTAACCCTAACCCTAACCTAACCCTAACCCTAACCCAAAAAACATAACCAAATTTTGAAATCCACCTAGCCCCCTCAAAGCACATCGATGGACATCTACGGCCTCCCAGGAGTACAGCAAAACAAACCCCAGCTCCCCACGACATTACCTTCTCCACATACAGAATTGGACAGGGGTGTCCAATTGAGTTTTTATCCCTGTACCTAACCCTAACCCTAACCCTCCAAAGCACATCGATGGACATCTACGGCCTCCCAGGAGTACAACAAAACAAACCCCAGCTCCCCACGACATTACCTTCTCCACATACAGAATTGGACAGTGGTGTCCAATTGAGTTTTTATCCCTGTACCTAACCCTAACCCTAACCCTAACCCTAACCCAAAAAACATAACCAAATTTTGAAATCCACCTAGCCCCCTCCAAAGCACATCGATGGACATCTACGGCCTCCCAGGAGTACAACAAAACAAATCCCAGCTCCCCACGACATTACCTTCTCAACATACAGAATTGGACAGGTGTGTCCAATTGAGTTTTTATCCCTGTACCTAACCAAATTTTGAAATCCACCTAGCCCCCTCCAAATCACATCGATGGACATCTACGGCCTCCCAGGAGTACAGCAAAACAAACCCCAGCTCCCCACGACATTACCTTCTCCACATACAGAATTGGACAGGGGTGTCCAATTGTTTTTTTATCCCTGTACCTAACCCTAACCCTAACCCTAAGCACATCGATTGACATCTACGGCCTCCCAGGAGTACAACAAAACAAACCTCAGCTCCCCACGACATTACCTTCTCCACATACAGAATTGGACAGGGGTGTCCAATTGAGTTTTTATCCCTAACCCTAACCCTAACCCTAAACCTAACCCTCCCAGGAGTACAATAAAACAAACCCCAGCTCCCCACGACATTACCTTCTCCACATACAGAATTGGACAGGGGTGTCCAATTGAGTTTTTATCCCTGTACCTAACCAAATTTTGAAATCCACCTAGCACTTTCCAAAGCACATCGATTGACATCTACGGCCTCCCAGGAGTACAGCAAAACAAACCCCAGCTCCCCACGACATTACCTTCTCCACATACAGAATTGGACAGGGGTGTCCAGTTGAGTTTTTATCCCTGTACCTAACCCTAACCCCCTCCAAAGCACATCGATTGACATCTACGGCCTCCCAGGAGTACAGCAAAACAAACCCCAGCTCCCCACGACATTACCTTCTCCACATACAGAATTGGACAGGGGTGTCCAATTGAGTTTTTATCCCTGTACCTAACCCTAACCCCCTCCAAAGCACATCGATTGACATCTACGGCCTCCCAGGAGTACAGCAAAACAAACCCCAGCTCCCCACGACATTACCTTCTCCACATACAGAATTGGACAGGGGTGTCCAATATAGTTTTTATCCCTGTACCTAACCCTAACCCTAACCCTAACCCTAAGCACATCGATTGACATCTACGGCCTCCCAGGAGTACAACAAAACAAACCTCAGCTCCCCACGACATTACCTTCTCCACATACAGAATTGGACAGGGGTGTCCAATTGAGTTTTTATCCCTGTACCTAACCCTAACCTTAACCCTAACCCTAAACCTAACCCTCCCAGGAGTACAATAAAACAAACCCCAGCTCCCCACGACATTACCTTCTCCACATACAGAATTGGACAGGGGTGTCCAATTGAGTTTTTATCCCTGTACCCTAACCACATTTTGAAATCCACCTTGCCCCCTCCAAAGCACATCGATTGACATCTACGGCCTCCCAGGAGTACAGCAAAACAAACCCCAGCTCCCCACGACATTACCTTCTCCACATACAGAATTGGACAGGGGTGTCCAATTGAGTTTTTATCCCTGTACCTAACCCTAACCCTAACCCTCCAAAGCACATCGATGGACATCTATGGCCTCCCAGGAGTACAACAAAACAAACCCCAGCTCCCCATGACATTACCTTCTCCACATACAGAATTGGGCAGTGGTGTCCAATTGAGTTTTTATCCCTGTACCTAACCAAATTTTGAAATCTACCAAGCCCCCTCCAAAGCACATCGATTGACATCTACGGCATCCCAGGAGTACAGCAAAACAAACCCCAGCTCCCCACAACATTACCTTCTCCACATACAGAATTGGACAGGGGTGTCCAATTGAGTTTTTATCCCTGTACCTAACCCTAACCCTAAGCACATCGATTGACATCTACGGCCTCCCAGGAGTACAACAAAACAAACCTCAGCTCCCCACAACATTACCTTCTCCACATACAGAATTGGACAGGGGTGTCCAATTGAGTTTTTATCCCTGTACCTAACCAAATTTTGAAATCCACCTAGCCCCCTCCAAAGCACATCGATTGACATCTACGGCCTCCCAGGAGTACAGCAAAACAAACCCCAGCTCCCCACGACATTACCTTCTCCACATACAGAATTGGACAGGGGTGTCCAATTGAGTTTTTATCCCTGTACCTAACCCTAACCCTAACCCTAACCCTAACCCTAACCCTAACCTAACCCTAACCCTAACCCTAACCCAAAAAACATAACCAAATTTTGAAATCCACCTAGCCCCCTCAAAGCACATCGATGGACATCTACGGCCTCCCAGGAGTACAGCAAAACAAACCCCAGCTCCCCACGACATTACCTTCTCCACATACAGAATTGGACAGGGGTGTCCAATATAGTTTTTATCCCTGTACCTAACCCTAACCCTAACCCTAAGCACATCGATTGACATCTACGGCCTCCCAGGAGTACAACAAAACAAACCTCAGCTCCCCACGAAATTACCTTCTCTACATACAGAATTGGACAGGGGTGTCCAATTGAGTTTTTATCCCTGTACCTAACCCTAACCCTAACCCTAACCCTAAACCTAACCCTCCCAGGAGTACAATAAAACAAACCCCAGCTCCCCACGACATTACCTTCTCCACATACAGAATTGGACAGGGGTGTCCAATTGAGTTTTTATCCCTGTACCCTAACCACATTTTGAAATCCACCTAGCCCCCTCCAAAGCACATCGATTGACATCTACGGCCTCCCAGGAGTACAGCAAAACAAATCCCAGCTCCCCACGACATTACTTTCTCCACATACAGAATTGGACAGGGGTGTCCAATTCAGTTTTTATCCCTGTACCTAACCCTAACCCTAACCCTAACCCTAACCTAACCCTAACCTTAACCCAAAAAACATAACCAAATTTTGAAATCCATCTAGCCCCCTCCAAAGCACATTGATGGACATCTACGGCCTCCCAGGAGTACAGCAAAACAAACCCCAGCTCCCCATGACATTATCTTCTCCACATACAGAATTGGACAGGGGTGTCCAATTGAGTTTTTATCACTGTACCTAACCCTAACCCTAACCCTAACCCTAACCCAAAAAACATAACTAAATTTTGAAATCCACCTAGCCCCCTCCAATGCACATCGATGGACATCTACGGCCTCCCAGGAGTACAACAAAACAAACCCCAGCTCCCCACGACATTACCTACTCTACATACAGAATTGGACAGGGGTGTCCAATTAAGTTTTTATCCCTGTACCTAACCAAATTTTGAAATCCACCTAGCCCCCTCCAAAGCACATCGATGGACATCTACGGCCTCCCAGGAGTACAGCAAAACAAACCCCAGCTCCCCACGACATTACCTTCTCCACATACAGAATTGGACAGGGGTGTCCAATTGTTTTTTTATCCCTGTACCTAACCCTAACCCTAACCCTAAGCACATCGATTGACATCTACGGCCTCCCAGGAGTACAACAAAACAAACCTCAGCTCCCCACGACATTACCTTATCCACATACAGAATTGGACAGGGGTGTCCAATTGAGTTTTTATCCCTAACCATAACCCTAACCCTAAACCTAACCCTCCCAGGAGTACAATAAAACAAACCCCAGCTCCCCACGACATTACCTTCTCCACATACAGAATTGGACAGGGGTGTCCAATTGAGTTTTTATCCCTGTACCTAACCAAATTTTGAAATCCACCTAGCACTTTCCAAAGCACATCGATTGACATCTACGGCCTCCCAGGAGTACAGCAAAACAAACCCCAGCTCCCCACGACATTACCTTCTCCACATACAGAATTGGACAGGGGTGTCCAATTGAGTTTTTATCCCTGTACCTAACCCTAACCCCCTCCAAAGCACATCGATTGACATCTACGGCCTCCCAGGAGTACAGCAAAACAAACCCCAGCTCCCCACGACATTACCTTCTCCACATACAGAATTGGACAGGGGTGTCCAATATAGTTTTTATCCCTGTACCTAACCCTAACCCTAACCCTAACCCTAAGCACATCGATTGACATCTACGACCTCCCAGGAGTACAACAAAACAAACCTCAGCTCCCCACGACATTACCTTCTCCACATACAGAATTGGACAGGGGTGTCCAATTGAGTTTTTATCCCTGTACCTAACCCTAACCTTAACCCTAACCCTAAACCTAACCCTCCCAGGAGTACAATAAAACAAACCCCAGCTCCCCACGACATTACCTTCTCCACATACAGAATTGGACAGGGGTGTCCAATTGAGTTTTTATCCCTGTACCCTAACCACATTTTGAAATCCACCTAGCCCCCTCCAAAGCACATCGATTGACATCTACGGCCTCCCAGGAGTACAGCAAAACAAACCCCAGCTCCCCACGACATTACCTTCTCCACATACAGAATTGGACAGGGGTGTCCAATTGAGTTTTTATCCCTGTACCTAACCCTAACCCTAACCCTCCAAAGCACATCGATGGACATCTATGGCCTCCCAGGAGTACAACAAAACAAACCCCAGCTCCCCATGACATTACCTTCTCCACATACAGAATTGGGCAGTGGTGTCCAATTGAGTTTTTATCCCTGTACCTAACCAAATTTTGAAATCTACCAAGCCCCCTCCAAAGCACATCGATTGACATCTACGGCATCCCAGGAGTACAGCAAAACAAACCCCAGCTCCCCACAACATTACCTTCTCCACATACAGAATTGGACAGGGGTGTCCAATTGAGTTTTTATCCCTGTACCTAACCCTAACCCTAAGCACATCGATTGACATCTACGGCCTCCCAGGAGTACAACAAAACAAACCTCAGCTCCCCACAACATTACCTTCTCCACATACAGAATTGGACAGGGGTGTCCAATTGAGTTTTTATCCCTGTACCTAACCAAATTTTGAAATCCACCTAGCCCCCTCCAAAGCACATCGATTGACATCTACGGCCTCCCAGGAGTACAGCAAAACAAACCCCAGCTCCCCACGACATTACCTTCTCCACATACAGAATTGGACAGGGGTGTCCAATTGAGTTTTTATCCCTGTACCTAACCCTAACCCTAACCCTAACCCTAACCCTAACCCTAACCTAACCCTAACCCTAACCCTAACCCAAAAAACATAACCAAATTTTGAAATCCACCTAGCCCCCTCAAAGCACATCGATGGACATCTACGGCCTCCCAGGAGTACAGCAAAACAAACCCCAGCTCCCCACGACATTACCTTCTCTACATACAGAATTGGACAGGGGTGTCCAATTGAGTTTTTATCCCTGTACCTAACCCTAACCCTAACCCTAACCCTAAACCTAACCCTCCCAGGAGTACAATAAAACAAACCCCAGCTCCCCACGACATTACCTTCTCCACATACAGAATTGGACAGGGGTGTCCAATTGAGTTTTTATCCCTGTACCCTAACCACATTTTGAAATCCACCTAGCCCCCTCCAAAGCACATCGATTGACATCTACGGCCTCCCAGGAGTACAGCAAAACAAATCCCAGCTCCCCACGACATTACTTTCTCCACATACAGAATTGGACAGGGGTGTCCAATTCAGTTTTTATCCCTGTACCTAACCCTAACCCTAACCCTAACCCTAACCTAACCCTAACCTTAACCCAAAAAACATAACCAAATTTTGAAATCCATCTAGCCCCCTCCAAAGCACATTGATGGACATCTACGGCCTCCCAGGAGTACAGCAAAACAAACCCCAGCTCCCCATGACATTATCTTCTCCACATACAGAATTGGACAGGGGTGTCCAATTGAGTTTTTATCCCTGTACCTAACCCTAACCCTAACCCTAACCCTAACCCAAAAAACATAACCAAATTTTGAAATCCACCTAGCCCCCTCCAATGCACATCGATGGACATCTACGGCCTCCCAGGAGTACAACAAAACAAACCCCAGCTCCCCACGACATTACCTACTCTACATACAGAATTGGCTAGGGTTGTCCAATTGAGTTTTTATCCCTGTACCTAACCAAATTTTGAAATCCACCTAGCCCTTTCCAAAGCACATCGATTGACATCTACGGCCTCCCAGGAGTACAGCAAAACAAACCCCAGCTCCCCACGACATTACCTTCTCCACATACAGAATTGGACAGGGGTGTCAAATTGAGTTTTTATCCCTGTACCCTAACCCTAACCCTAACCCTAGCCCCCTCCAAAGCACATCGATTGACATCTACGGCCTCCCAGGAGTACATCAAAACAAACCCCAGCTCCCCACGACATTACTTTCTCCACATACAGAATTGGACAGGGGTGTCCAATTGAGTTTTTATCCCTGTACCTAACCCTAACCCTAACCCTAACCTAACCCTAACCCTAACCCTAACCCTAACCCTAACCCTAAACCAAAAACATATCCAAATTTTGAAATCCACCTAGCCCCCTCCAAAGCACATCGATGGACATCTACGGCCTCCCAGGAGTACAGCAAAACAAACCCCAGCTCCCCACGACATTACCTTCTCCACATACAGAATTGGACAGGGGTGTCCAATATAGTTTTTATCCCTGTACCTAACCCTAACCCTAACCCTAACCCTAAGCACATCGATTGACATCTACGGCCTCCCAGGAGTACAACAAAACAAACCTCAGCTCCCCACGAAATTACCTTCTCAACATACAGAATTGGACAGGGGTGTCCAATTGAGTTTTTATCCCTGTACCTAACCCTAACCCTAACCCTAACCCTAAACCTAACCCTCCCAGGAGTACAATAAAACAAACCCCAGCTCCCCACGACATTACCTTCTCCACATACAGAATTGGACAGGGGTGTCCAATTGAGTTTTTATCCCTGTACCCTAACCACATTTTGAAATCCACCTAGCCCCCTCCAAAGCACATCGATTGACATCTACGGCCTCTCAGGAGTACAGCAAAACAAATCCCAGCTCCCCACGACATTACTTTCTCCACATACAGAATTGGACAGGGGTGTCCAATTGAGTTTTTATCCCTGTACCTAACCCTAACCCTAACCCTAACCCTAACCCTAACCTAACCCTAACCTTAACCCAAAAAACATAACCAAATTTTGAAATCCACCTAGCCCCCTCCAAAGCACATCGATGGACATCTACGGCCTCCCAGGAGTACAGCAAAACAAACCCCAGCTCCCCACGACATTACCTTCTCCACATACAGAATTGGACAGGGGTGTCCAATTGAGTTTTTATCCCTGTACCTAACCCTAACCCTAACCCTCCAAAGCACATCGATGGACATCTACGGCCTCCCAGGAGTACAACAAAACAAACCCCAGCTCCCCACGACATTACCTTCTCCACATACAGAATTGGGCAGTGGTGTCCAATTGAGTTTTTATCCCTGTACCTAACCCTAACCCTAACCCTAACCCTAACCCAAAAAACATAACCAAATTTTGAAATCCACCTAGCCCCCTCCAAAGCACATCGATGGACATCTACGGCCTCCCAGGAGTACAACAAAACAAACCCCAGCTCCCCACGACATTACTTTCTCCACATACAGAATTGGACAGGGGTGTCCAATTGAGTTTTTATCCCTGTACCTAACCACATTTTGAAATCCACCTAGCCCTTTCCAAAGCACATCGATTGACATCTACGGCCTCCCAGGAGTACAGCAAAACAAACCCCAGCTCCCCACGACATTACCTTCTCCACATACAGAATTGGACAGGGGTGTCCAATTGAGTTTTTATCCCTGTACCTAACCCTAACCCTAACCCTAACCCTAACCCTAACCCTAACCTAACCCTAACCCTAACCCTAACCCAAAAAACATAACCAAATTTTGAAATCCACCTAGCCCCCTCAAAGCACATCGATGGACATCTACGGCCTCCCAGGAGTACAGCAAAACAAACCCCAGCTCCCCACGACATTACCTTCTCTACATACAGAATTGGACAGGGGTGTCCAATTGAGTTTTTATCCCTGTACCTAACCCTAACCCTAACCCTAACCCTAAACCTAACCCTCCCAGGAGTACAATAAAACAAACCCCAGCTCCCCACGACATTACCTTCTCCACATACAGAATTGGACAGGGGTGTCCAATTGAGTTTTTATCCCTGTACCCTAACCACATTTTGAAATCCACCTAGCCCCCTCCAAAGCACATCGATTGACATCTACGGCCTCCCAGGAGTACAGCAAAACAAATCCCAGCTCCCCACGACATTACTTTCTCCACATACAGAATTGGACAGGGGTGTCCAATTCAGTTTTTATCCCTGTACCTAACCCTAACCCTAACCCTAACCCTAACCTAACCCTAACCTTAACCCAAAAAACATAACCAAATTTTGAAATCCATCTAGCCCCCTCCAAAGCACATTGACGGACATCTACGGCCTCCCAGGAGTACAGCAAAACAAACCCCAGCTCCCCATGACATTATCTTCTCCACATACAGAATTGGACAGGGGTGTCCAATTGAGTTTTTATCCCTGTACCTAACCCTAACCCTAACCCTAACCCTAACCCAAAAAACATAACCAAATTTTGAAATCCACCTAGCCCCCTCCAATGCACATCGATGGACATCTACGGCCTCCCAGGAGTACAACAAAACAAACCCCAGCTCCCCACGACATTACCTACTCTACATACAGAATTGGCTAGGGTTGTCCAATTGAGTTTTTATCCCTGTACCTAACCAAATTTTGAAATCCACCTAGCCCTTTCCAAAGCACATCGATTGACATCTACGGCCTCCCAGGAGTACAGCAAAACAAACCCCAGCTCCCCACGACATTACCTTCTCCACATACAGAATTGGACAGGGGTGTCAAATTGAGTTTTTATCCCTGTACCCTAACCCTAACCCTAACCCTAGCCCCCTCCAAAGCACATCGATTGACATCTACGGCCTCCCAGGAGTACATCAAAACAAACCCCAGCTCCCCACGACATTACTTTCTCCACATACAGAATTGGACAGGGGTGTCCAATTGAGTTTTTATCCCTGTACCTAACCCTAACCCTAACCCTAACCTAACCCTAACCCTAACCCTAACCCTAACCCTAAACCAAAAACATATCCAAATTTTGAAATCCACCTAGCCCCCTCCAAAGCACATCGATGGACATCTACGGCCTCCCAGGAGTACAGCAAAACAAACCCCAGCTCCCCACGACATTACCTTCTCCACATACAGAATTGGACAGGGGTGTCCAATATAGTTTTTATCCCTGTACCTAACCCTAACCCTAACCCTAACCCTAAGCACATCGATTGACATCTACGGCCTCCCAGGAGTACAACAAAACAAACCTCAGCTCCCCACGAAATTACCTTCTCAACATACAGAATTGGACAGGGGTGTCCAATTGAGTTTTTATCCCTGTACCTAACCCTAACCCTAACCCTAACCCTAAACCTAACCCTCCCAGGAGTACAATAAAACAAACCCCAGCTCCCCACGACATTACCTTCTCCACATACAGAATTGGACAGGGGTGTCCAATTGAGTTTTTATCCCTGTACCCTAACCACATTTTGAAATCCACCTAGCCCCCTCCAAAGCACATCGATTGACATCTACGGCCTCTCAGGAGTACAGCAAAACAAATCCCAGCTCCCCACGACATTACTTTCTCCACATACAGAATTGGACAGGGGTGTCCAATTGAGTTTTTATCCCTGTACCTAACCCTAACCCTAACCCTAACCCTAACCCTAACCTAACCCTAACCTTAACCCAAAAAACATAACCAAATTTTGAAATCCACCTAGCCCCCTCCAAAGCACATCGATGGACATCTACGGCCTCCCAGGAGTACAGCAAAACAAACCCCAGCTCCCCACGACATTACCTTCTCCACATACAGAATTGGACAGGGGTGTCCAATTGAGTTTTTATCCCTGTACCTAACCCTAACCCTAACCCTCCAAAGCACATCGATGGACATCTACGGCCTCCCAGGAGTACAACAAAACAAACCCCAGCTCCCCACGACATTACCTTCTCCACATACAGAATTGGGCAGTGGTGTCCAATTGAGTTTTTATCCCTGTACCTAACCCTAACCCTAACCCTAACCCTAACCCAAAAAACATAACCAAATTTTGAAATCCACCTAGCCCCCTCCAAAGCACATCGATGGACATCTACGGCCTCCCAGGAGTACAACAAAACAAACCCCAGCTCCCCACGACATTACTTTCTCCACATACAGAATTGGACAGGGGTGTCCAATTGAGTTTTTATCCCTGTACCTAACCACATTTTGAAATCCACCTAGCCCTTTCCAAAGCACATCGATTGACATCTACGGCCTCCCAGGAGTACAGCAAAACAAACCCCAGCTCCCCACGACATTACCTTCTCCACATACAGAATTGGACAGGGGTGTCCAATTGAGTTTTTATCCCTGTACCCTAACCCTAACCCTAACCCTAACCCTAGCCCCCTCCAAAGCACATCGATTGACATCTACGGCCTCCCAGGAGTACAGCAAAACAAACCCCAGCTCCCCACGACATTACCTTCTCCACATACAGAATTGGACAGGGGTGTCCAATTGAGTTTTTATCCCTGTACCTAACCCTAACCCTAACCCTAACCTAACCCTAACCCTAACCCTAACCCAAAAACATATCCAAATTTTGAAATCCACCTAGCCCCCTCCAAAGCACATCGATGGACATCTACGGCCTCCCAGGAGTACAGCAAAACAAACCCCAGCTCCCCACGACATTACCTTCTCCACATATAGAATTGGACAGGGGTGTCCAATTGAGTTTTTATCCCTGTACCTAACCCTAACCCTAACCCTCCAAAGCACATCGATGGACATCTACGGCCTCCCAGGAGTACAACAAAACAAACCCCAGCTCCCCACGACATTACCTTCTCCACATACAGAATTGGACAGGTGTGTCCAATTGAGTTTTTATCCCTGTACCTAACCACATTTTGAAATCCACCTAGCCCTTTCCAAAGCACATCGATTGACATCTACGGCCTCCCAGGAGTACAGCAAAACAAACCCCAGCTCCCCACGACACTACCTTCTCCACATACAGAATTGGACAGGGGTGTCCAATTGAGTTTTTATCCCTGTACCCTAACCCTAACCCTAACCCTAGCCCCCTCCAAAGCACATCGATTGACATCTACGGCCTCCCAGGAGTACAGCAAAACAAACCCCAGCTCCCCACGACATTACCTTCTCCACATACAGAATTGGACAGGGGTGTCCAATTGAGTTTTTATCCCTGTACCTAACCCTAACCCTAACCCTAACCCCTAACCCCTAACCCTAACCCTAACCCTAACCTTCACCACATACAGAATTGGACAGGGGTGTCCAATTGAGTTTTTATCCCTGTACCCTAACCCTAACCCTAACCCTAACCCTAAACCCTAACCCTAACCTCGATAATGGCGGACGGAAGACAGGGTGGTGTGGCAGGTGCCGCTTCTCATTCGAATGCTGTAATTTTATCTAAACCATCAGGTGTACGCCGACCCCAGCTAAGTAACTCATGCAAAGAGTTAAAGCGCAATTATGTGTTTTATCTCCAGTACTCTGCCATGATTGTCAGTTATGTAGCTGCTCTACTGATAATCTCAGTGCGTCCTTGCTGGGATGACACAATCAGTCTACTACCGGAGAATATTAACACCAAACACAAACACATTGGTTCACCGTTCCACGGGAGCGGACAGTACACAGCATACCATAATGTTCTGAATAATGGCCAAGTCTACCTCGCTCCTTATTCTACTGAACCGCTTAGGTGCAACAAACACAAGTCCAACATTTATCGGAAACTGTTAAACTACCTGTTCACTACCCTCCTGCTCTCCGGGGATGTGCAACTCACTCCTGGGCCCAACATCACCGAGCCAGCGATACGCACCGGAGTGGAGGGCGGTGGATGGCCTCGTCCACTGATCGTCGCCGCTGTGGAGGTGGGTGAGTGCTATGGTCCTGTGGTTTCTCTCGACTCACCCGGCTCCAGGATGGATTTTGACTCTTCAAACATACCAAAGTCGCTATATGCGATCCCTGACTCTGCTTCTGGTATGCAAGCTGTTTTAATTAGTTTCCCGCATCCAGTGCAGGCGGGAGGGATTGTTAATTGCGCTACCGAACTGCCCCTAATCAAAACGAAACAAAACGGCCTAAACCCAGCCGTCAGAAAACACAGAAAATTTAATTTTTTTCAATGTGTCAATCACTCTCGAGTCATCTGGGACCCACGAGCTAAGCCCAAGGGACTACTAGGGGGGCACTTGAACATTCGTAGTGTCATTCCAAAAAGTGATCAAATTCAACATCTACTCACAGACTCCAACCTTGACTTTCTCTGCCTCTCAGAGACATGGCTCCATAGAAACTCTCCATCTGCTGCTTTGATTGTGCCTGGCTACAATGTTTTCAGGAGAGACAGGACTGAAGGAAGAGGAGGGGGTGTGATGATTTATATTAAAGAACATATCCGATGTAAACAAATTGAGTGGTCATGTGATAATGAACTAGAATGTATTGGCCTGAACATTACACTGTCTCCCCAAATGTATTTTACCCTCATTGGAATGTATAGGCCACCTTCCACCAAAAGTGTGTTTTTTGATCAGTTTAATAACATGCTTAGGGAATGTGATTTTGGGAAAGAGGTCATCTTAATGGGAGATTTTAACATTAATTATGAAGACAAGTGTTGTAGGAAAACCCTCAAACGGATCACTAATACCTTTGACCTTACACAGCTAGTTAAAGGGCCAACCAGGGTGACTTGTTGCTCTAAAACACAGATTGATTTGGTGTTCAGTAATAAACCAGAGAGAGTGACTAAATCATTCAATATGGTTACTGGGCTATCTGATCATAATCTGACACTTATAGCCAGAAAGCTGTCTAAGAGCAGGTTTAACCTCTCTACTGTTAGAAAGCCTGATCAACTAAGAATACCTAAGAGTGAATTAAGCTATTTTGAAAATGCAATTAAGGGAATTAACTGGAATGATCTCTTGTCCTATGCAGACGTGGAAGCTGATAGTCAAGTTTTTCTATCCACAATCCAGACTACATTAAATGGTTTCCTAAAGAAAATCAAATCCAAACCTGGCCAAAAGAGCACTCTTCCTTGGCTAAATGGAGAAATCTGGAAATTGATGAAAGAACGAGATTATTATCTAAAAATAGCCCTAAGATCCAAATTAGAGCATGACAGACGTAGGTTTACCATGTTGAGAAATAAGGTGATGAAAGAAATCAGACAGGCCAAGGCAAACTTTTTTATTAACATAATTGGTGAAGCAAAGGGAAATTCTAAACTGATCTGGGAGAATCTAAAAAAGTTAACAGGGAAAGACCATAGTAACACTGCAAAAAGACTAGAAATCATGGTGAATAACAATCTAACACAGGATGCAGTCGAAATAGCAATAGCCTTCAATTCCTACTTTATTGACTCTGTCAGGGTACTGACACAGAACCCCTCCACTGGTTTCTTGGGCTCAGTGCTAGTAAATGATGCTCAACCTGTCTTCATCATAAGGGAGGTTTCTGAGTCAAAGGTAGACAAGGTGATTAGCTCACTAAAGAACTCTAAAGCCAAAGATGTGTTTGGGATGGACTCTACCTTTCTTAAAAACTACAAAGAGTCACTCATTGGCCCCATTACTAAGGTCACCAACACATCTATTGGTCTCGGGGTGTTTCCAAGGGTATGGAAGTCGGCCATAATAACGGCCATCTTTAAATCAGGCGACTCTGCTGATGTGAGTAACTACAGGCCCATTAGTATACTACCTGTGGTGTCAAAGATTGTTGAAAAGTGTGTAGCAGAACAACTGATTACCCACCTCAACAACAGCCCCTTCACATTACATTCCATGCAGTTTGGCTTCAGAGCGAAACACTCCACAGAAATGGCCAACTGCTTTTTTCTGGAAAATGTGAAGTCCAAGATGGACAAAGGGGGCGTTGTTGGGGCTGTGTTTCTGGACCTAAGGAAGGCTTTTGATACTGTTAACCATGAGATTCTCATCACAAAATTGTCCAAGTTCAACTTTTCCCCCGATGCCTTGAGATGGATGAAATCATACCTTGAAGGCAGAACTCAGTGTGTCAGAGTGAGCAATGAGCTGTCGCCCACTCTTAGCTATGATGTGGGTGTGCCCCAAGGGTCAATACTGGGGCCCCTCCTGTTCAGCCTGTACATTAATGATCTGCCTTCTGTCTGTACTGGGTCTGAAGTTCAAATGTATGCAGATGATACAGTGATATATGTGCATGCAAAGAGCAAACAACAAGCTGCACAAGAACTCACTACTGTAATGGTCCAGGTTACAAAGTGGCTCAGTGACTCGTGTTTGCATCTCAATGTGAAAAAAACTGTTTGCATGTTCTTCACAAAGGGGGCAACAGATGCTACTGAGCCAGAAGTCTATGTGTCAGGGGAGAAGCTCCAGGGGGTATCTGATTTTAAGTACCTTGGCATCATACTTGATTCCAACCTCTCTTTTAAAAAGCATGTGAAAAAGGTAATTCAAATAACCAAATTCAACCTAGCTAATTTCCGATTTATACGAAATTGTTTGACTACAGAGGTAGCAAAACTGTACTTCAAATCTATGATACTCCCCCACTTAACATACTGCTTGACTAGTTGGGCCCAAGCTTGCTGTACAACAGTAAGACCTATTCAGTCTGTCTACAAACAGGCTCTCAAAGTGCTTGATAGGAAGCCCAATAGCCATCATCACTGTCACATCCTTAGAAAGCATGAGCTCCTGAGTTGGGAAAATCTTGTGCAATACACCGATGCATGTCTTGTATTCAAGATCCTAAATGGCTTGGCTCCCCCTCCACTCAGTATTTTTGTTAAACAGAAAACCCAAACATATGGCAGCAGATCCACAAGGTCTGCCATGAGAGGTGACTGTGTAGTTCCCCTAAGGAAAAGCACCTTTAGTAAATCCGCTTTTTCTGTGAGAGCTTCCCATGTCTGGAATACACTGCCATCAGACACACATAACTGCACCACATATCACACTTTCACAAAATACTTGAAGACATGGCTAAAGGTCAATCAGATTTGTGAACATGGTCTCTAGCTGTGTGTTGCCGCTTTCCATGTCTGTTGTCTGTAACTTGTGAGGTGTGGAAACACTTTGTTGCTTTTATGAATTTTGTCTTGCTGCTTTTTGTTCTATGTTGCTCGGTCTGTATGCTACGTCTTGTTTGTCCTATGTTGCTATGTCTGTATGCTATGTCTTGTTCTATGTTGTTATTGTCTATATTGTAATTGTTTTTAATAACCTGCCCAGGGACTGCGGTTGAAAATTAGCCGGCTGGCTAAAACCGGCACTTTTACTGAAACGTTGATTAATGTGCACTGTCCCTGTAAAAATAAAAATAAACTCAAACTCAAACTCAAACCTTAACCCTAACCCCTATCCCTAACCCCAACCCCTAACCCCTAACCCCTAACCCCTAATCCTAACCAAATTTTGAAATTCACCTAGCCCCCTCCAAAGCACATCAATGGACATCTACGGCCTCCCAGGAGTACAACAAAACAAACCCCAGCTCCCCACGTCATTACCTTCTCCACATACAGAATTGGACAGGGGTGTCCGATGGAGTTTTTATCCCTGTACCCTAACCCTAACCCTAACCCTAACCCTAACCCTGACCCTAACCCTAACCCTAACCCTAACCCTAACCTAACCCTAACCCTAACCCTAACCCTAAACCCTAACCCTAATCTAACCTTAACCCTAACCCCTAACCCTAACCCTAACCCCAACCCCTAACCCCTAACCCCTAACCCCTAATCCTAACCAAATTTTGAAATCCACCTAGCCCCCTCCAAAGCACATCGATTGACATCTACGGCCTCCCAGGAGTACAGCAAAACAAACCCCAGCTCCCCACGACATTAACTTCTCCACATACAGAATTGGACAGGGGTGTCCAATTGAGTTTTTATCCCTGTACCTATGTGCAAAAAACATAACAAAATTTTGAAATCCACCTAGCCCCCTCCAAAGCACATCGATTGACATCTACGGCCTCCCAGGAGTACAACAAAACAAACCCCAGCTCCCAACGACATTACCTTCTCCACATACAGAATTGGACAGGGGTGTCCGATGGAGTTTTTATCCCTGTACCTAACCCTAACCCTAACCCTAAACCTAACCCTAACCCTAACCCTAACCCTAACCCTAACCCAACTTTAACAGAATCCAACAGCCGGAGACTAAGTCGTGTTTCTTTTTTTTTTAAAAAGTGCCCTGTAAAACCATCTAGGAGCACGTTTCAATACCCCCTGAGTCATCTGGGATAGGTGATGGATTTGCAAGGGGTAAACAATAGTATAATTCCAAGGGCACCTTGTGTGCCTCACCCACATACTTTGTTGAACCAATTGAAACCTGAGAATGCTTATTTTCCAGTGATAGATCTAGCTAATGCATTTGTTTAGCATACAGGTACACCCAGATAGTCAAGGCTGGTTCGGCTTTACCTTTCAAGGTCAGAAATTGAAATATTCGCGTCATCCCCAAGGATTTTCAGAGAGTCCCACGATATTTAGTCAGGCAATAACCCAGGATTTAGGCCAGTTTGACCCCTCAGGAGGGCAGCCAAATGTTAGTATATGTGGACGACATATTAGTTGCGAACCCAGGAAGGTTGATACCATAGCACTGTTGCGGTTCTTGGCAGAGCAGGGTCACAAGGTCAGTAAGAAAAAATTACAACTATGGCAGGAGGAAGTAATCTATTTAGGACATACACTAACTCAAGAGGGAATGACTTTGAATGCCTCTAGGAAGGTGGCTATCTTAGAGGCCCCCAAAACCTATTAACAAGAAACAAATGATGAGTTTTCTGGGTATGATTAACTACCGCAGGGGCTTGGGTGCAACACATTGCATTACATACGGGGAAGCTAAGTGGATATATCTATGGAAAAGCAATGGCTGCTAAGGATAAGATCGAGTGGACAGAGGAGGCTTAGGTACAGTTGGCTAACATAAAGAAACTATTAACATCAAATACAGTTCTAGCCTTCCCTAGATATGACCCCACCCTTTTACACACACTGTAGATTGTAGACAGGGGTTTATGACATCAGTCCTTACACAAAAAACATGGGGGGGGGGGGGGGGGGGGGAAATAAGCCCATTGCATATTACTCCTCCAGATTGGATGAAGTGGCTCAAGGCATGCCTTTATGTTTAGAATCTGTGGTAGCAGCTGCCCAAGCAGTGGAGGATTTGGCCTCAGTAGTACTTTACCATGACCTAACATTAAAAGTACCACACGGAGTGTCCATTTTATTATTCGAGCATAAAATGGCCTATATGTCACCGGCTAGACACTTACCTTGTATGATCATTCTGTTAAACATGCCCAATTTGACCATAGAACGATTCACAACTCTCAATCCTTCTACTCTGGTTCCCATTGCAACAGATGGGAGCCCACATGATTGTGTAACCGAAACTGAGAAGCTTGTGTTGCCAAGACCTGACTTAACAGACATAGCCATGCCCGATGGAGAAATAACTATGTTTGTAGATGGCTCGTCCAGAACAAACCCTGATGGCACTAATGCCACAGGATATATGCGGTTGTAACAGAGACAGACGTTCTAGGAGCTGAATCTTTACCTCGAAATTATTCTGCACAGCAGGCAGAAATAGTGGCTCTCACTCGTGCATGTCATTTAGGTAAAGGAAAACGGGTTACCATTTACACAGATAGTGCTTATGCATTTAAATACAGTTCACGTATTCGCTGCACAATGGAGAAATAGGGGAATGGTAACTACTTCTGGGAAACCTATAAACACATGCTCAATTGATTTTAAATTTGTTAAGACGCTGTTCTCTTACCAGACAAGATGGCTATTTGCAAGTGTGACGCTCATACTACAGGGAAAGACAGTATTAGCAACCATGGTAACCGGAAGGCAGATGAGGAAGCGATGAAGGCAAACCACTCAGCTACATCTGAAAGAGGAAGTGAGTATTGACACAGACTTACTGAGAGAAAGTCAATTAAGAGCCTCAATGAAAGAAGTTACTAAATGGGAAAAGCTAGGAGCAGTTATTAAGGAGGGGATTTGGTATCAAGGTAAATTACCCATATTACCAACATCTCTGTTTAGATATGCAGCAGTTTTGGTACATGGGCTGAGCCATGTATCAACCGGAGGGATGGTAGAAATAATTAGAAAACACTTTGTAGCCTATGGGATAACAAATTACTTTTAAAAAATTGTGTTCAAGGTGTGTTATATGTGCACAAAGTAATCATCAAGGGAGACAGAGAGCACCAAAAGGGGAATATCCTATGGCAGACTAGCCAGTCCAGCAATTGGAAATTGATTTTATAGAGTTATCACGGAGTGAAGGGAAGAAATTGGGTACAATGCCTACCAATAGTGTTGATCACGATTAGGATAACCCCAGATAAAGAGGGACTATCCCCCTTTGAAAAGTTTTTTGGAAGACCATATAGAATGCCCGAGCTAGGAAGACTAGAACAGACAGACATAGAAGTAGAAGACACTCTAGCAGAACACATGAGGAGACTGTTCATTAACCAAACACGTATGTCAAAGATTTTGTGCCCAACAGGAGAACTAAAGGAGAAGGTAACCCACTCAATCCAACCAGGTGACTGGGTGTGGATCCAATCCCTAAAGAAGAAAGACTGGAAACAGCCCCGTTGGGAAGGTCCATATCAGGTCCTGTTGGTGACGGCCTTCGCTGTAAGAATCGCCGAAAGATCCACCTGGGTGCATGTCACACACTGCAAAAAGGTAAACCCAGATACACCTGACGAACAAACACAGAGTTAGGAGAAAGAACCGATCACCACTAGGGCTCGGGGGTTGGCTCCTTAACGAAGAGTCCCCTACCCTGTCTGATCATCCCTGTGTGAGTTCGATAGAAGGTAAAGCAATGGGTTGGCCTCTGGCGTCTGACATGTTCGCAGGGCGAGGGTGGGGATTCACAGGTATTCTGACGGTAGGTAGCTGTCTGATTGTGGGGGCCATACTCCTAGCACACCCAAACCCGCCCGACCAGCCAGAAGTAGTAGTTAATCTAACTCAAGTCAGTAAGGACAGGCCAGAGGAAGGTAAGAGCAGGCAGAGAAGGCAGCTTAACGTAGGGAAAGGGGAAGTACTAGTGACTGTAGGAAAGGACATCACCTTTGAGGTCTTTGCGGACCAGTTGGGGAGTTGGGAACTACTGGCTGGTAATATTGTAGGGGACGGTAGGTATATATGTATGTCACCATGTACCTCTTGGGATCATGTAGTTGCTCATACCGAGAGGTGGGGATATGTGAATCTCCATACACAGTACAAGGCAAGTCACCTGGGAAAGTGGTGAAGGAGTCTTGTATTGACTTGCACTATCTGTATCCCCTGGCAACGAAGTCCCCCCAACCTAGATTACCTCCGTTTGAAGTCTCAGGGGAATCTTATTATTGTTTTTCTAGGACTGACAAGATAGGATACGGGGTAGGGCATCTCAGCTCCTGCTCCTACACTGAGAATTTCACAAGTAAAGAGACCATGACCAATCTCTCCTCTTTGTTGCAGCCAGAGGATTTTAGGAACCAAAATCAGGCCCGTGCTGACATCTGGTGGTTGTGTGGTGGTAACAGATTATGGCCTAATCTACATGCGAATTGGACCGGAACCTGTGCGTTGGCCCAGCTGGTAATGCCTTTCACGCTCATCAAACGATCCAACATGTCAAAAACTGGTGGGTTGTCACGTAGAAGGAGAGACCTCCTCCCAGGATCCTTTGATGAGAGGGTGTATATCGATGGGATAGGAGTACCTCGAGGGGTTCCAGAAGAATTCAAAGCTAGGAATCAAATTGCAGCTGGTTTTGAATCAAGTCTTTTCTGGTGGTCGACAATTAATAAGAATGTGGATTGGATAAACTACATCTACTATAACCAACAGAGGTTTATTAATAACACACGTGATGCAATAAAGGGATTGGCTGAGCAGACAGCGGCAACTAGTTTAATGGCATGGCAGAATAGGATAGCTTTGGATATGCTTTTGGCTGAACGGGGCGGGGTTTGTGTTTTGTTTGGATCTATGTGCTGTACTTTCATCCCCAATAATACAGCACGTGACGGGTCAGTGACCAAGGCCCTCCAGGGACTCACCACGCTGGCAAAGGAACTGGCTGAGAACTCTGGCATTGACAACTCACTAACTGGTTGGTTTTGATAATATGTTTGGAAAATGGAAACAGATTGTGGCAACAGTGGTGGGGGCAGTTCTGGTGGGAATGTTCAGTTTGGTGTTATGTGGATGCTGTTTAATCCTGTGTGTGCGAGGTCTTGTGTTAAGGTCTTTGGAAAAGGCAGTGTCACTGCAGATGGTGAGATGTGGACCCGTTCCAAACTCAGACCGATGGAACGACAACCTATATCCTCCCGCTCTAGTGGACGATGCAGAACATTTCAAACCTGATGAATCTGTGTTAAATGATTTTAATGTTTAGTATACTATCTCCTAACATGGAGAGTGAGTTATGGTTGGAAGTAAAATTTGGTAGCAATAAAAGACAAATTGCATTTTATAGTGTGTTTTGTACTAGTGATTCATTTAATATGCAAAATACGTTGTATGCCTTCTTGTGTGTTTCATTTTATAAGAATATATTTTAAATGTGTGTGAAATTTAGTCAAAGGGTGGATTGATAAAGACATGTGTGAGTAAGATATGACTAAAATGTAACACCCTCAGTTAAACTAATAATGTCTGACTAATTAGTAGACTAGAGCTTAGAGAGTTAATCAAATGTGTTTATATCCCAGCAACAGAAAACGATTGAAACCAAATAACAGGAGACTGGTTCCCAAGGAGAGTATGAAAAGGTTTCAGAATATTGTGAGGACGGCGATATCTAAGGAATGCAGCCTGCCCTAGCAGGAAGTAGATAAGAACAGTGTGTGTGTGTGTGTGTGTGTGTGTGTGTGTGACCTGATGGTCAGGAGAGCAGTTTTCCAGTGGAAAACTACAGCCCGCCTAAAGAGTGGTGGGATTTTTCCTCTGATGTGTGCGTATAAAAATATTGTACGACCATTTTGTTTCAGAGCGCTCTCATGAATAAATATGCTGACCATTGCAGGATTGAGTCTTTGTTGAATTTATTTAAACTAAGAGATTTACAACCTTTTGGGAATTATTCAAAGATTTAAGAAGTAGTTGACTTCAACCATTTAGATAACAAAATTCTCATGACAGGAAGCCACTACTCTCCAGGAGGACAGACTGATATTCTGCAAAAGGTACAGGGATTGAACTGCTGAGGACTGGGGTAAAGTCATTTTCTCTGACGAACCATCCAAGAACAGTTTGGTAACGAACAATGCCTTTTCCAGCATGATGGAGCATCTTGCCATAAGGCAAAAGTGATAACTAAGTGGCTCGGGGAACAAAACATTGAAATGTTGGGTCCATGGGCCAGGAAACTCCCCAGACCTTAATCCCATTGAAAACGTAATAATAATAATAAGCCATTTAGCAGACGCTTTTATCCAAAGCGACTTACAGTCATGTGTGCATACATTTTTACGTATGGATGGTCCAGGGGATCGAACCCACTACCCTGGCATTACAAGCGCCATGCTCTACCAGCTGAGCTACAGAGGACCACTTGTGGTCAATCCTCAAGAGGCGGATGGACAAACAAAAACCCACCAATTCTGACAAACTCCAAGCATTGATTATGCAAGAATGGGCTGCCATCATTCAGGATGTGGCCCAGAAGTTAATTGACAGCATGCCATTGCAGAGGTCTTGAAATAGAAGGGTCAACACTGCAAATATTAACTCATTGCATAAACTTAATGTAATTGTCAATAAAAGCCTTTGACACTTATGGAATGCTTGTAATTGTACTTCAGTATACCATAGTAACGTCTGAGAAAAATATCTAAAAACACTGAAGCAGCAAACTTTGTGGTTTGTTTGTTTGCTAGCAAGCTACCGAGGAGGCTGATGAGTCCGTGTTGTTGTTGAAAAAGCGTCCTGTCCACTGGAGGAAACAGCTCTTGAAAGACTCACATCGTCATCTGCTGACTGGAGTGGGTAACGCAGTTTGGGAAAATATTCACTATACTGTGTTCATTCTGCCAAACAATATCGTGTCATTTCAAAATAAGGTGAGTTGGATGGTAGACAGGGTTGATCATGGTGAGTTGGCTGGTAGACAGGGTTGATCATGGTGAGTTGGATGGTAGACAGGGTTGATCATGGTGATGGTGAATTGTCCTTAGACATTGTTATCAGTCTTCAGATCCCTCTAGCTTGCTCGCTAAGCAAACCACATAAATCGACTTGCCAACATTTCTGTAATCTCGTGTGAACAGACTTAACTGGTATCATAGCATCTGTCAACAGACTGTGGGACGGCAGCGACTTAAGGGACTTTTCTGACCACATCCCAACTAGTCGACATGTTAAACGGACCCTTGCCTTAACCCTAACGATAGACTTGCAGAGAGAGGGGGAGGAGCTACCGCCCTGCTTTCTCTGAGCTGACCAATCCTGTTGTTGGGAAACACCCACACCATTCTGTTGTTGGGGTACGTACGCCCACACCATTCAAACACAGACTATTTCACTCACATTGCAATTAATAGAAATCTGGAAATAATGGATAGTTAAAGTTTTCAGAGGGTGGACCCCTTGTTGACAGTACATCAAATTACACTAAGGAAGGCCACATTAAGAATGCTTGAGGTGGCAAAACTCACCCTGTAGGGCTTTTCTCCGGTGTGTGTACACTAGTCTATGATTAACTGGATTGAGCTAACAAAAGTGGAAAGGTTACCCAACAGTGTGGTGTTTTCTTTTGTGTAAAGCCAGGATTCCTGACCGAGTGAATCTCTTCCCACACTGATCACAACCAAAAGGCTTCTCTCCTGTGTGTGTTCTCTGGTGTTCAACCAGGCTTCCTGACTGAGTGAATCTCTTCCCACACTGATCACAACCAAAAGGCTTCTCTCCTGTGTGTGTTCTCTGGTGTACTAGAAGTCCTTTTGAAGTGGTTAAGCTCATTCCACAGTCTGAGCAGTGGTAAGGCTTCTCTCCTGTGTGTATTCTCTTGTGTAAAGCCAGGCTTCCTGACCGAGTGAATCTCTTCCCACACTGATCACAACCAAAAGGCTTCTCTCCTGTGTGTATTCTCTTGTGTAAAGCCATGTTTGCTGAGTGAGTGAATCTCTTCCCACACTGATCACAACCAAAAGGCTTCTCTCCTGTGTGTATTCTCTTGTGTAAAGCCAGGTGTCCTGACTGAGTGAATCTCTTCCCACACTGATCACAACCAAAAGGCTTCTCTCCTGTGTGTATTCTCTTGTGTAAAGCCAGGCTTCCTGAATGAGTGAATCTCTTCCCACATTGATCACAGCTATAAGGTTTCTCTCCTGTGTGTATTCTCTTGTGTAAAGCCAGGTGTCCTGACTGAGTGAATCTCTTCCCACATTGATCACAACCAAAAGGCTTCTCTCCTGTGTGTATTCTCTTGTGTAAAGCCAGGCTTCCTGAATGAGTGAATCTCTTCCCACATTGATCACAGCTATAAGGTTTCTCTCCTGTGTGTATTCTCTTGTGTTCAGCCAGGTTTCCTGACTGAGTGAATCTCTTCCCACACTGATCACAGCTATAAGGTTTCTCTCCTGTGTGTATTCTCTTGTGTGTATTAAGATTTGTTGAAGATGGGCCCTCTTTCTGTGGCCGTCCTTTGACGACACATCTGAGGCTATCCTGCGGGAATACAAATGATCAACATCATAACAATAATCCCCATTATAAGAAGCTTTATTATTGGTTTGCAAAGAAAGGTACCATACAATATTGGCACATCACTATCACCTCTGTATGGGTAGGAAATTAATCCCTTCATTGTGTGTGTGTGTGTGTGTGTGGGGGGGGGGGGGGGGGGGGTGGGTGTGTGTGTGTGGGTGTGTATGTGGGTGTGGGTGTGTGTGTAAAGGTACGCCACAGCTATAAGGTTTCTCTCCTGTGTGTATTCTCTTGTGTAAAGCCAGGCTTCCTGACTGAGTGAATCTCTTCCCACACTGATCACAACCAAAAGGCTTCTCTCCTGTGTGTGTTCTCTGGTGTACTAGAAGTCCTTTTGAAGTGGTTAAGCTCATTCCACAGTCTGAGCAGTGGTAAGGCTTCTCTCCTGTGTGCATAATCTTGTGTTCAGCCAGGTTTCCTGACTGAGTGAATCTCTTCCCACACTGATCACAGCTATAAGGTTTCTCTCCTGTGTGTATTCTCTTGTGTGTATTAAGATTTGTTGAAGAGGTGAAACTCTTTCCACAGTCAAAGCAGCAGTGAGGTTTCTTCCCTGTAAGTCTCTGCTGGTGTTTCTTGAGGTGTTCTGATCTGGAGAGACTCTTCTCTGCCTCATCAGCAACATGATGTTGGTTAGCCTCCCCAGATGATAAGCCCCTTCTACTGAGAGAGCGACGGTTAGGGCTGTCCCCTGTGAAACAAAGACAGACAGTTAGGGTTCCTTCTTCATATCGAAGTTAGTTCAAGGCCCAGCTTTCCAAACTCTTGTGATCAGATTTGAGCATATTGGATGGGTTAAAATCATCAATGTAACCAATGGGGTAGGAGTGCTTCTAATGATTCTACATTTTAAGAAGGTTAGTAATTGTATTTAATGGTAATTAAGGACATCTAGGGAGTGTCCTAAAATAAATGTATGTAAGAGCATAAACCCACTCTGTCCCGGTGTTTTCCTGCAGTCGACCAGCAGCACAGACACCCTCCTCAGACCCAGCAGTAAGTTACCAGGAGAGGCACGACCTGGGGACCCCAAGAGGGGGAGGGGGGAGGAGGGTTGGAGGGAGAGGGAGGAGGGGGGTGGGATAGGTGTTTCCTGTAAATCCCAAAAAGAGGGTAGTGGAGTTCAAGTTAGTACACTAAGGGTAAAACAACACAACAATGGTCTGATGAGGTCTTACATTTAAATGGGGATGGCCACAACGGAGTGGAAACAATGCCCCCTTGCTGTTTAAGACTTAATGGACACCAAATACATTTTTTCCAAACTCTGCTTCTTCATTCCGGTCCGTTGAACAACAGGAAGTTACCAAACCACGGTACATGTGGTTTATTTAAAACAATAAAACAATCCTACCTAAAAGTACCCATTCCTGTAAAAGACAATTAGTAAAAGCCATTTTAAAATGTGTGTACATGATTTAACAAAGTAAAAAAACATTTTTAAGACATAAGAAGCCTGTCAAAAGTCACTTTGTTAAAAGTGGGCGGCAGGTAGCTTAGTGGTTAAGAGCGTTGTGCCAGTAACCGAAAGGTCGCTGGTTCTAATCCCCGAGCTGACTAGGTGAAAAATCTGTCGATGTGCACTTGAGCAAGGCACTTAGCCCTAATTGCTCCTGTAAGTCGCTCTGGATAAGAGCGTCTGCTAAATGACCAATTTATTTATTTTATTTAAAAAGCTGTCTTCGGTCCCTTGTACAAAAACGGGGTGAGTCCTTATCAAAAAAGCCTCCTCCTGCTCTTCCTTAATCGACTCCGTACCCGTCCGTCGGGGCCCAGAGGAGACTCCTCCCCTAGGCGCATCGCCCTAGGCGCCGCAGCGCTGTCAGGCCGTGGCCGCCGGGACCTTGGGTGTTGTGGGGGACCCTTCGCCTGGGGTCGAGGCCCCCTGTCGTTCGTACCACCCCAGGGCTTCCGTGGCTACCAAAGCCACTGCCTGGGGGGTGGTCTCTACCTGTTTCCCTACCAGCAGGTTGCGGGAGGACCACAGTGCATCCTTCAGACATGTGAGGGTGGGCCAGAGTTGTGTGAAGGCCTTTGTTGTTATAGGCCTTCGGCCCACCCCATACAGCACGAGCTGGGGCGTTAGGTCCTCTCCTGCTGGCAGGCGTGGGGAGATCTGCACTCCCAGAGCAAGTGCCTCACCGACTCCTCCTGGCCGCAGCCTGGTCGGGGGCACGCGGATGTCCTCGCCATGCCCCGGGAGTGCATAACGGCCCTGACCGGGAGGATCTCATGGGCGACCATCCAGGACAGGTCACGGTGCCAATTCAGCAGAGCAGGATGGGACACGTTGCGCCAAACCGTTGAGGGCTCGCCTATAGCAAGCCCGCGCACTGGACACACCGGTTCCCGTTCCTGCACAAGAGAGAGAAGAGAGCGGAGTTTAGTTAAAACAGTGACAGGCTCCTTTTCCAGTTTAAAATGTCTTAAAAACGTTTTGAGCTGGATGTAGTGTGTGGGGAGCAGGAAAGAGACTGGGGCTCGCAGGTCGACTGGGATCAAACTCAGAGACCTGAGGTAAGACCCCAGCCAGAACCGTGCGAGGGCCTGGGTCTTATTGTTGACCGGGGAGGTGGCAAGAGTGAGATGTAACGCTGTATAGCGGCTGCCCAGGAACAAGTAGAGGTCAGGCAAGCCTTTCCCCCCCTTGAGCCTGGGCCTCTTCACCACCTCCCTCCTCAGCCTCTCCCACTTGCTTCCCCACAGGAAATAAAATAGCATCCGGTCCAGAGCTAAAAGAGTTGATCTTGGGGGGATAAAAACAGAACTGATTAATAAAAGGACAGGTAAAATCACAGCCTTGATGATTAAAACCTTTCCCTCAAAAGTCAGTCGTCTTAGTTCCCAAAAACCCAGTCTCTGTCTTACTGTCCCTAAACATCCCGGTCCAATTTTTTACAAAAGCACAATTCGCTGATCACTTCTCAAAATCAAGCCCAGTAAAATACTACACTTGATCTTAGCCAAAAGGCCGAGAAGCGATAACCCACAAATTGAACCCTGCACCCGCCGGGAGACCTCAGCGGTTTGGCTAAAGTGTGCTCCTCCCATCGCAACCCCTCCACGTTTCCCTGGCGACAGGCGAGTGTTTTTTTCCAAAAAGTCGCTAATGCGTCAAGTCACTTCTAGCTCTTTACATCCAGTGCTACTATTTGTTCAAAGACCGGAAAATACGCCAGTCGTCGTTGTCGGGCTTAAATTCAATTGGCCGAGTGACTACTTTGACTGGAAAAATACACCGGTCAGCCAGCACGAACTCAAATGCCTGAGCAAAAAGTCTGCGCGGCAGGCAGATGCCGTCTCTGTTGATTTCTCTTGAAACAAGATATCGGGCTCTGCCAGAAGCAAAGGCCCTCCAAAAATACGTTGAACTCGTAAATGTGTTCCTCTCCACGGAAGTCTTTAGTAAAAGGCGAAAGGCTTGTGCGTAATGAAGAGAAACCAGAGTCGTATGGAAGTCAGAGGTCCGTGCCCGAGACGCACTCTGTTTACTCTAGGCCGGGTTCTCGCGGGTTGTACCTGGTACATTTTTCCCCCTCTTCTAATTCCCTTTCTTTACTTCTTAAAATAACCCCCTTGCTCTTCTGTTCCGCTAAAAATGCCATCTCTTTCTTAACGTCTTTGATTTCCTGGTTAAAATCAAAGCCCTGTTGATTTAGGTAAAAATAACGCTCCAGTCGCTTCTGCAGTCCCAACATGCGTCTATCTTTTTCTTTACTTTTTTTCTTTCCTATCTCTCTAAAGAAGGTCCTCGTCTTACCCTTCACCATTTCCCACCACTGTGCTCGTGTGTCAAAGAAGTCCTGTAGTGTCTGCCACTGGCTGAACTGCTCCCTGTACTGGCTAAGTACTCTATCATCTTCTAAAAGGGAGCAGTTCAGTTTCCAGGGCCCTCTTCCTACAGTCACACCCGAAGTTAGTGAAAGGGTGCACGTCAGCATTACGTGATCTGAGAAGAAAGCAGGGGTTATTCTAGCATCAGTTGGCGGGCAGTCACGGGTAAACAGATAGTCAATGCGAGAGGCTCTGGTGCCGTCACCACTGGTCCAGGTGAAGCCCTCCTCTCTTGGATGCAGGGTTTTAAAACAGTCAGTTAGTTTAAAATCCCTGCACAACCCTTGCAATAAAACACTAGACCTATCTACCTTAAAATCTTCTCCCGCTCCTCTCCTGTCTGCTCTACTTAAAACACAGTTAAAATCCCCACCCACCACTAGAGGATCCCTCCCCAGCATGTGGGACTGCAGGTCTTCTAAAAGCGCGCACCGGTCATGTTTGTTATTAAAACCATATACATTTAGCACATTAAAATCCCTCCCCATAAAAGTACAGTTGGCTAAAAGAGCACGTCCCCCAACCACCACTGTGCTCCCCTTCACCACCACCTGTGGGGTCTTGAATAAAATAGCAACACCATCGTTTTTATTAAAATTGGAACCACTCCAAATGGAGGGCCCGTGCTGCCACTTCTCCTCCCATTTGCTGTAAGAGGTTAAAAAGGGTAGACCACACTCCTGCAATAAAAACACATCTGAATTAAAACTTTCTAAAAAGGATAAAACAGATTGTGCTCTTAAATCAGTCTTTACGCTTCTAACATTAATGGTGGTGATGTTAAAAGCCATAAAAGAGGTTAGTAAACAGTGCTAAAAGGAAAGAAGGCATTAAAACCGTTTAAAAGGGGTTATTTATTAGACACTTTCTCTCTCTCCCTGCGGGGTAAGGGGGGGTGGCAGGGAGAGGAGGTAAAAACAGGGTTTAAAAACGATTCTTGGTTGGGGGAGTTTGATGGAAAGACCCTGGACTCATCCTCCCCCTGGGAGCTCTCCCACTCCAACTTTCCCTTCTTCTCCTCGCCCTGTTCGGGGTCGGAGAGCTCCTCAGCGTTTCTCTTCCGTAGGGGAAGGTATTCGCCCAGGGTCTCTCCCACCGCTCCTGCACTCTCCCCACTTGACAGTGTCGTTTCCGACACTGTCATCATACTGTCAGACCCACTTGGGGAGCTCTCACTCTCCGTCTCTCCAGAGCCGTCTTTCTCGGCCCTTTCTCCTTCAGGGGTCACATCAGTCTGGGGCGGGGGGGTTGGGGTGGGGAGGGTTTTTGCCTCCACTCCCACTTCTCCCACCACTGCACCTTCCGCGCACTCCACCTTATCTACCACTTCCTCCACTACTGCCACCACTTCCTCAACTACCGTCACCACCTCCTCTACTGCCGCCACCACCACCTCCTCCACTACCGCCACCACCTCCTCCACCACCTCCTCCACTATCACCTCCTCCGCTACCTTGGCAACTGCCGCTTCCTTCTTCTGGCGTTCGGAAGCCCGGTCCGCAGCCGCCGCATCCATCCTGCCAGCCCTGAACTTGTTGGCCCAGGAGGAGGGGCAGCTGCGGATGAGGTGGGACCGCTCGCCACAGAGGTTGCACGACCTTCCGTTCGTGCACTCCTCGTAGCGATGGCCCACCTCCCGGCACTTCATACAGACCACCTTTTCACAGGCGTCTGCTAGGTGGCCATGTTCACCACACTTACGGCACAGCTTTGGCTGGTCCTGGTAGTGAACATGGCCCCTGTTCTCTCCGAGGACTATGGTGGATGGGATGGCTTTCAACCCACCATAGCCCCCGGGATCCTCCCTTTGCTGGACAGTAACCCTCCAGGCCCCTGTCCAGATCCCGTCGGGATCCTTCACCTGGGTCAGGGGCCCCTTCACGTTGCAGTACCTGCCCAACCATACTCCAACGTCCTCCGGCTGTACCATTTCATTGTACATACGGACAATAACAGTTTTGATGCTATTGTCCGTCAGCTTGATCACCTCGAACATTTCTGCCAGGGATCCCTGCTTGTTCTGGGAGTTCTGGAGTTTCCCCCAGAACTCCCTAAGGAAGCTGGCGCCGGCGAAACTGACATCGAAACCCTTCCCATATGGGAGGGTTAGGATGCAGTTTACCTGCGCAGGTACGAAACGGAGTTCGTGTCTGTTAATAGAAATAAGTTGGGGACGCTCAACCAACGTGAGTCGAGGTGAAATCCCAAAATGTGATTATCAATACAAAGCAAAAGGCGCAACATGGGGATCGAGCGTTGAGTCTTCTCCTTCTCAATATATATTAATTATCCATTTATTTGTCTCTGACTGAAAATATTCCCGCTCCTAAAAGACAGGCTATATCCTACGTGCAAAACGTAGGTCAAGAGAAAGTGCAACGGACCGCTCATCTTTCTTGCTGTTTCAAGTTCAGCAGCCATACCTCTCCTCTCCTAGTTCAGCAGCCATACCTCTCCTCTCCTAGTTCAGCAGCCTCTCCTCTCCTCTCCTAGTTCAGCAGCCTCTCCTCTCCTCTCCTAGTTCAGCAGCCATACCTCTCCTCTCCTAGTTCAGCAGCCTCTCCTCTCCTCTCCTAGTTCAGCAGCCTCTCCTCTCCTCTCCTAGTTCAGCAGCCTCTCCTCTCCTCTCCTCTCCTAGTTCAGCAGCCATACCTCTCCTCTCCTAGTTCAGCAGCCTCTCCTCTCCTCTCCTAGTTCAGCAGCCATACCTCTCCTCTCCTAGTTCAGCAGCCTCTCCTCTCCTCTCCTAGTTCAGCAGCCATACCTCTCCTCTCCTAGTTCAGCAGCCATACCTCTCCTGTCCTAGTTCAGCAGCCATAACTCTCCACTCCTAGTTCAGCAGCCATACCTCTCCTCTCCTAGTTGGGCATGCCAGATCAGGTGAGCGTTTGGTCTCAATTAAATAGAGTAGTCTATATATGAATGGATGGAGAAGCACGGGCAGTTATCTTCTCAAGGAAATTAACTTCCTAAATATTATTAGGCTATACAGTTCCTATGGAAAGTCTACACCCAATATAACTTTTTTCACATTTTGTTGCTTTAAAAAGTGGGATTGAAATAGATTTGATTATAATTTTCCGTAATTCATCTACACAAAATAATGTCAAAGTAAAAACAAAATTCTACACATTTGTACAAACAAATACAAAACAATAACAAATAGTAATTGTGTGATATGAATGACTAACCCTTCCTCTGTTAATAATGATGTTGTTTATGGTGTATTAAGCCACCCAGACACGTCAAAGATGTTCACAATAATCCCCAATAATGACCACCTGCAACCCTGTACATGTGACTATTCACAATAATCCCCAATAATGACCACCTGCAACCCTGTACATGTGACTATTCACAATAATGACCTGCAACCCTGTACATGTGACTAGTTTTTCATACTGGCCCCCCATGGGAATCAAACCCACAACCCTGCCGTTGCAAACGCCATGCTCTACCAACTGAGCTACATCCCTGCCGGCCATTCCCTCCCCTACCCTGGACGACGCTGTGCAGTGCAGTGCGATGCAGTGCCTTAGACCACAGTGACCACCTGCAACCCTGTACATGTGACTATTCACAATAATCCACAATAATGACCTAAATGAAAGAGTGAAAGGAGAATATAAATATTTCAGATCTTGTTTGCAACAAGGCACTAAAGTAATACTGCAAAAAAATTAACAGGGCAAATGAATACACTTTTTGGGCCTAAATGCAAAGCCTTAAGTTTGGGGCAAATCCAACATCACTGAGTAACTGCCTCCTTATTTTCAAGCATGGTGATGGCTGCATCATAGTAAGGAAATGCTTGACATCGTCAAAGACTGGGGAGTTTTACAGGATGAAACTAAACGGGAGATCCTAGAGGAAAGACTGCTTCAGTCTGCTTTACACCAGACACTGGGAGAGGAACTCACCTTTCAGCAAGACCGTAACCTACAACACTAAGCCACATCTAAATCTGTGGGAAGCTAAAAGGCTAGCTTGCTTACAGTTTTTAGCAAGCTGCTAGTAGAGTAGCCTACAGCCAACTGGTAAGCTGCTAGTGGAGTAGCCTACAGCCAACTGGTAAGCTGCTAGTGGTGTAGCCTACAGCCAACTGGCAAGCTGCTAGTGGAGTAGCCTACAGCCAACTGGTAAGCTGCTAGTGGTGTAGCCTACAGCCAACTGGCAAGCTGCTAGTGGAGTAGCCTACAGCCAACTGGTAAGCTGCTAATGGAGTAGCCTACAGCCAACTGGTAAGCTGCTAGTGGAGTAGCCTACAGCCAACTGGTAAGCTGCTAGTGGAGTAGCCTACAGCCAACTGGCAAGCTGCTAGTGAAGTAGCCTACAGCCAACTGGTAAGCTGCTAGTAGAGTAGCCTACAGCCAAATGGTAAGCTGCTAGTGGAGTAGCCTACAGCCAACTGGCAAGCTGCTAGTGGAGTAGCCTACAGCCAACGGGTAAGCTGCTAGTGGAGTAGCCTACAGCCAACTGGCAAGCTCCAACTAGCTGCATTGTACCGATAAGTCATTGGTAGTGCATTATTGTTTGTTTTCCGCGATTGGAAATGCATTGTATTGGCATGAGGAAGTGTTATTACGGTAATTAGCAACTGTTTTGCATTGGATTGTTGGGTATTGTGCATGTAGCTGTGTAGCGTTGTCATGACTTGCTATTTATGAATTGTCCATGTTTGTAAAGCGGTGCAGTAGCCTGTATTCTTGCTGCAAGACAGCCGTGCCTGGCTGCAAATACATTGTGTGTAATTGTACTATCGATTATTATCGATCCTGTGATATCAGCAAGCGAAAATAGTTGTGCCCCCCTTAGTCATTTCTGATGCCCCCTTGCCGAGATCATCCTGCCGCCGGGCCTGGCTACGAGTAACCAGCTAAACTACACAAATGATTTTCCAAAAGTCAAGGACCATTAAATGCGCGCAGTGTAAAAGCATGAAGCAGGCCACAAAGACCCATTATAAAAATGATTAAATTAATCTAAACTCACCTGATTCATTGTAGAAACGTGTGTTTATGGTCGATTGCAGAGTTCAGGCGAAGTTAACTAGATGTTTATCTCTAGTCTACGGACCTTTTAGATCAGGGAGGTAGAGGACCGAGACGTTATATTTCAACATGTGACTCTCTGCCTAAAGTCACAAGACAAAATGGAGAATAGAGAACATGTGAATCCACCTTCACTTCCGTTCGACTGAAAAATAGGACTTCCGCCAACATACAAATAATAATACAGCAGTAGTCTGCTTAGCTCATTTTCAAAAGTTACAGTCCGATATCATTTTAACATTCCTCCTTTGTTCAATCATGTTGTCTGGTGTTGTACTCTGCACGGAGCGTAAAGTCACAAGAGAAAAGAGCCAGGCTCCGCCTTCACTTCCGTTCAACTGAAACGTTGGGATTCGGCCAACATACAAATAATTTTTATTTATTTATTTTATTTAACGTTTATTTAACCAGGTAAGCTAGTTGAGAACAAGTTCTCATTTACAACTGCGACCTGGCCAAGATAAAGCAAAGCAGTGTGATAAAATAACAACACAGAGTTACATATGGGGTAAAACAAAACATAAAGTCAAAAATACAACAGAAAATATATATACAGTGTGTGCAAATGTAGCAAGTTATGGAGGTAAGGCAATAGATAGGCCATAGTGCAAAATAATTACAATTAGTATTAACACTGGAATAATAGATGTGCAAGAGATGATGTGCAAATAGAGATACTGGGGTGCAAATGAGCAAAATAAATAACAATATGGGGATGAGGTAGTTGGGTGGGCTAATTTCAGATGGGCTGTGTACAGGTGCAATGATCGGTAAGGTGCTCTGACAACTGATGCTTAATGTTAGTGAGGGAGATAAGAGTCTCCAGCTTCAGAGATTTTTGCAGTTCGTTCCAGTCACTGGCAGCAGAGAACTGGAAGGAATGGCGGCCAAAGGAGGTGTTGGCTTTGGGGATGACCAGTGAGTATTGGGGATTTATTATTCTCCTAAATTGATGGGATGACTAACTTAGAAAGAATGCATTCTTGACTGGGCTAATGTAGGTTGTGACACCTGGCAAGGCTGTGATTGATGTGAAGAGCTGTTTTAGGGGGTAAAATAAGATAAGGATTGTATCTTCAAATGCTAGACTATACTGGTTCTTTGTGATCTGTGAACCTTCCTTGGACATAGGAATGATGTCTAAGGGAGCTGGCTCTTCTCACTATGATAGGTTGTTATGATAATCTTGTGCCTGGCTGAAGTGTGCATCAAATGGCGCCGAGGAGATGAGACCAACCCCTGAACCAACGGATTGGCTGAGAAAGTTTAAACCACGCTCAAGCCTCTACTCTAATTGGCCAGCAGAGAAGTGGGAAATTCCCTCTGTCAGAGTATTTGAGTATTGAATCTGAAACAATGTGTTAGTTGTCTGGGGTGTCCTGCGAGTCATCTCAGAGAGCCCGTATATACGAAACATCATATTTACCATTGAAGGTTTTTGCATTAATTAAAATAACTAGTATATCTTAGAAGTCGTGTTGACCTCTTTTGTTCCTAATACCAGATTTGAATTAACGCGACTTTGACAATTGGTGACCCCGACGCGGTCTGGTAGAAGGGACTTCGCTGGATACTGTCCGGCCCATTTGGTCAACTCTTTAATCGAACCGTATGTTTCACAAACTGCCCGGGCTTCTAAAAAGGTAAGCAGATACCTATTGTTAAATAACTGAAGATCTGCACATTGGCTTTATCCAAATTAATTTTGTGAAACAACTGTCTGATGTAAGTGAACTAAATTATGAAACTATTATGAGTAGATAAGCACAATATTGTGACATGCAAGCCTTTGCTAAATGTGATGTTTAAAACCATGGTACCAGAGAGTGTTGGTTCTACCGGCAAGGTCCGTTAAGATACGGCTAGGTTCAGGAGACAATACTGAAATCTACCGGCAAGGTCCGTAATTGCGACAATACGGCTAAGGTTCGGAAGATATAGGGAATAATTGGTTTAAGTAATTGCTATCGGCAAGGTTCGTAACTACGACAGTACGACTAAGGTTCGAAGAATTACACCGACAAGGTCCGTAACTGAGATACGGCTAGGTTCGGGAAATTTTAGATAAATACTAGCGACTGGCAAGGTCCATAACTTCGAGGATATGGCTAGGTTCAGCTGAGTATTTTTTAAAGATAGTAGAAGAAGCTGTGTGCCCAAATAGATTGTGTGTGGAATATAAGTGTGTCATTTATGACTGTGTGACATGGGTGTCATTTATGACTGTGTGACATGGGTGTCATTGATGACTGTGTGACATATTTGACTGTATGATAGGATTATGACTGTGTATTGTGAGTGAGGGCGATAACTGTGTACTATTTTTGCTGTGTGATAACTGTATACTACGCTTAACTGTGTACCATTTTTGGCTGTGAATACAAATAATATTTTAAAACAGTAAATAATGAGAAATACAAATAGGAAATAAGGTTTAAATTGTGCAAACGTTAACAAAAGACACCCATAGGAGGTACTATAAAAAGTTAGACAGTACGAGTGTTGTCGTATGCATGAAAGTGTGAATGATAAACCTGTATACCTTGATAGAAAACAAATTGGGAATCAAAAGACGTTTGTGGCTGTTCAAACGGTATTATTTGGAAATAACTGTTGGATTTGTGGTTGCTTAAACCATATAACCCGTTAAAAACAATTGGGAACATAAAACTAAAGTGATGAATGAGTGTGACTGAACTAGAACGTTTGAATTGATATATTTGAAATATAACATTTGGTGTTTGACATAGCATAATACTGCTTTTGAATAGTTGTGTCGAAGCAATTCGGTTTAGTATTTGATTTGACGTTTGATGTTTGACCGTGCAAAATACTGGTTAAACAATTAGACCGAAATAATTCAGTTTATAAACGTGCACCAACTTTAACTAATTAGGTGGGAATTATTAGATTTAAATAAATGGACTGGAGTGCTTTGAGTAACGGCGGAATATTGGAGGCGCGCTGGGATGAGAAACAGCTCCTCACAGCTCCTCAAAAAGCCTGTTTCCCCCTGGACAAAAAAGGTAGAGTTGCGAGGGGAAGGGCTGGAGAGAGCGAAAGTGTGGCTTTTGGAGCCATGAAAAGACTGGGAGATGGCTGGGAACGCATGTGGGTTTCTGACGAGAAATGTTCTGAACTTGCTCACCCGAGCGTCATGGGTGAGAAAGTAGAGAATGTTTACATTTGCATTTTTGGTAATTTGGCAGACGCTCTTGTCTAGAGCGATTTATGGGAGCAATTGGGGTTGAGTGCCTTGCTCGAGGGCACATCGGCAGATTTTTCGCCTGGTCGGCTCGGGGATTGGAACCGGCGACCTCTCGGTTGTTGGCGCGGCGCTATTGGTCACTAAACTGCCAGCCACCCCATATGAGTTTAAGATTGTGGCGTTGTTGGATAATATGATTGGAATAAACTGACCATAAGTAATGTTGTTTTAGACGTAATGTATAATATAGTACAAAGCAAATAGAGGGTTAAATTGAACTAATTATCATGGTAGAGCTAACGTAGTACAGTGAGGGAACTTCATTTTGTGTCAGAGGGTAAGATGAGATCATTAATGGTACTATTAGTGGAAATCTATTTATCATTTCAAGGCATGGAGTAACAATCTGCATTTATGAGTGTAAATTCCACGGCTGATGTGTTGATTGAATGGGTACGATGGAGTATTTGGTTTGGTAATGTTGAATGGACTATTTGTAGCGTGTTTATGGGTTAAATAGAAAAACTAAATCATACAATAGGGAATCAAAAGGAGAGAGAGTTTTTTGCTGAGGTGAAAGCTACTGCGATTTTCATTTGGTGACGTCACCAAACGAGTGACGAGCTGGGAGTAGTTACTTTGAGAGCATCACAGATGGTGTGGAGTGACTGGCGATGTCCCTGGTTCGAACACAGGTAGGGACAGTAGACAAAGCTTTCGCAGTGGGGCTATATACCTAGATTACTATGTGGATTGAGAAATGTGAAAGGTTGAATTAGATAGCTTAAATAGAAGTATTCTAGAAAAGTCTATGAAAATATGTTATAAGGTTACCATGCGCTCTCCCCGAAGGAGCAAGGGGAGGGTGAGAGACAGTATAGTTCAGATGGTAGGAATGTCATTAAGCGTATGCTGATAAACGATAGCAAGTATTTGTTTTATTAATTAGGTTATAATCAGAGAGAACAGTTAAATAAATTGAATAGCGAACTGAAATGGGTTAGCGGGAAAATACAGAATAATTGGACGATTTTAAAACGATAATTTATTTTGGTTAGGATGAAAGTATGCATTGGCTGTTGTGCTGGGGAATAGCGCCAGCCTGTAGTGGGTTATGGATTTGTTACATAAACTTATATTTTAAATTAAAGTGATGGAATAGGCTACAATTATAACATTATCAGAAAAAAGTATTATTGATAGTTATTACAGTTATTATCATTGATCCAGTAATGATATAAGGATAGTAGAGGAAGGCAGGGGATTTAATCTTATTTAGGGAAGTTATATTAGGAAGAAAATACCATTAAATGAGGGAACATTTGATGTAACCGTGATTGTATTGGCTAAAAACTCAAATATGACATTTACAGGGGAGACAGGAACAATAGAAGGGGAGACAGATTTTCCTAGGGCGTTGAATAAATAATTGATAAATGGATCATTTGAGATGAGATCACATGTAGCAGAGTTAGGGTAATGTCAGGGCGTGCTGTAGGTGTAGTGGTGGAATCAAACGCAGGACTCAGAACGATAATCCAAAGACTTGTATTAAAGCCAAAACCAAGGCAAAAGGACAACTGGCCCGAAGGCGAAAATACGCACGAAGGCGAAATAGAAACAGCGCACAAACAGGTGCGAAAATACTCCAGCGCAGTGGAGAGAAGCTCAACCGAGCGAAACACACGACTGACGAAAATCAATTACACACAACACTAGACAAACACAACGAGAAACTTATAGGACACTAATTACGCCCAAACTAGAAACAGGTGTGAAAACAAACAGACAAAAGCAAACGAACATGAAACATACAACGGTGGCAGCTAGAATTCCGGAGACGACGAACGCCGAAGCCTGCCCGAACAAGGGAGAGAGGCAGCCTCGGCCGAAACCGTGACAGTACCCCCCCCTTGACGCGCGGCTCCAGACGTGCGCCGACTCCGGCCTCGGGGACGACCAGGAGGACGCGGAGCAGGGCGCGTCGGATGCCCCCGATGGAATTCCGTCAGGAGCGACGGGTCCAAAATGTCTCTCCTCGGCACCCAGCACCGCTCCTCCGGACCGTACCCCTCCCACTCCACTAGATACTGGAGACCCCCCATCCGACGTCTCGAATCCAAGATGGACCTCACGGAGTACGCCGGTGCCCCCTCGATGTCCAACGGGGGCGGAGGAGTCTCCAAGATCTCATTTTCTTGGAGTGGGCCCGCTACCACCGGCCTGAGAAGGGACACATGGAACGAGGGGTTAATACACTTATACTCCACAGGTAGCTGTAATCTATAACATACCTCGTTCAACCTTCTCAGGACTTTAAACGGCCCTACAAACCGCCGACCCAGTTTCCGACAGGGCAGGCGGAGGGGCAGGTTTCTGGTAGAGAGCCAGACTCGATCACCAGGTGCGTACACCGGTCCCTCACTGCGGTGGAGATCAGCGCTCGCCTTCTGACGTCGGAGGGCCCGCTGCAGGTGGACGTGTGCAGCGTTCCACGTCTCCTCCGAGCGCCGCGCCCACTCATCCACCACAGGAGCCTCGATCTGGCTCTGCTGCCAGGGTGCCAGAACCGGCTGGTAACCCAACACACATTGAAATGGAGTTAGGTTAGTGGAGGAATGGCGTAGGGAATTCTGGGCCATCTCGGCCCAGGGAACGTACCTTGACCACTCCTCCGGCCGGTCCTGGCAGTATGTTCTGAGAAACCTACCCACATCCTGGTTTACGCGTTCCACCTGCCCATTACTCTCCGGGTGGTACCCCGAGGTGAGGCTCACCGAGACCCCCAACCGCTCCATAAACGCTCTCCAGACTCTGGAGGTGAATTGGGGACCCCGATCAGCCACAATGTCCTCGGGTACCCCGTAGTGCCGGAACACATGGGTGAACAGTGCCTCGGCAGTTTGTAGGGCAGTAGGAAGACCCGGCATGGGGAGCAAACGACAGGCCTTAGAGAACCGGTCCACAACGACCAGGATAGTAGTATTCCCTTGGGAGAGGGGAAGGTCTGTTATAAAGTCCACAGAGAGGTGGGACCATGGTCGTTGTGGAACGGGCAGGGGTAGCAACTTACCCCTAGGCAGATGTCTAGGCGCCTTACACTGGGCGCACACCGAGCAGGAGGAAACATAAACCCTCACATCCCTTGCCAACGTGGGCCACCAGTACTTGGCACTAAGACAGTGCACTGTCCGGCCGATACCCGGATGTCCAGAGGAGGGTGACGTGTGAGCCCAATAGATCAATCGATCCCGAACCTCGAGCGGAACGTACTTCCGACCCTCCGGGCACTGTGGTGGACTAGGGTCGGTGCGTAACGCCCGCTCGAGTTCAGTATCGACCTCCCACACTACCGGTGCCACCAGACACGACTCAGGCAGTATGGGAGTGGGCTCCACGGACCTCTCCTCCGTGTCATACCGCCGAGACAGCGCATCTGCCTTGCCATTCTGTGACCCAGGGATGTACGTGATTTTAAAAGTAAACCTGGTCAAGAACATACTCCATCTTGCCTGGCGAGGGTTCAGCCTCCTCGCCGCCCGGATGTACTCCAGGTTACGGTGGTCCGTCAAAATGAGGAAAGGGTGTTGAGCCCCCTCAAGCCAGTGCCTCCACACCTTTAGAGCCTGTACCACGGCTAACAGCTCCCTGTCCCCTACGTCATAGTTCCGCTCCGCCGGACTGAGCTTCTTAGAATAAAAAGCACAGGGGCGGAGTTTAGGTGGCGCGCCAGACCGTTGTGAAAGCACGGCTCCTAAACCGGCCTCTGACGCGTCCACCTCTACCTGGAACGGCAAAGAGGGATCCGGATGCGCCAGCACCGGGGCCGAGGTAAACAGGTCCTTCAGCCTCCCAAACGCCCTGTCCGCCTCGGCCGACCACTGCAGACGCACCGGACCCCCCTTCAACAGAGACGTGATGGGAGCTGCCACCTGTCCAAAACCCCGGATAAACCTCCTGTAGTAATTTGCAAACCCCAAAAACTGCTGCACCTCTTTCACAGTGGTTGGTGTTTGCCAATTACGCACGGCCGACACCCGGTCTACCTCCATCTTCACCCCTGACGCAGACAACTGATAACCCAAAAAGGAGACCGACTCCTGGAAAAACAGACACTTCTCTGCCTTCACATACAGGTCGTGCTCCACCAGCCTCCGCAACACTCTACGCACCAGGGCCACATGCTCGACACGGGTAGGCGAGTACACGAGAATGTCATCAATGTACACAACCACCCCCTGCCCCTGCATGTCCCTGAAGATCTCATCCACGAATGATTGGAAAACTGACGGAGCGTTCATCAACCCGTATGGCATGACCAGATACTCGTAATGGCCCGAGGTGGTACTAAAGGCTGTCTTCCATTCATCACCCTCCCTGATGCGCACCAAGTTGTACGCGCTCCTGAGATCTAATTTCGTGAAGAAACGCGCCCCATGCAACGACTCAGTCATGGTCGCAATCAGCGGGAGTGGATAACTGTACTTCACCGTAATCTGATTGAGACCACGGTAATCGATGCACGGGCGCAAACCACCATCCTTTTTCTTCACAAAAAAGAAACTCGAGGACGCAGGGGAAGTGGAAGGCCGTATGTATCCTTGTCTCAGAGATTCGTCTATGTAAATCTCCATAGCTTTCTTCTCCTCCTGAGACAGAGGATACACATGGCTCCGTGGGAGCGCAGCTCCTGCCTGGAGGTCTATCGCACAATCTCCCTGCCTATGGGGTGGCAACCGCGTCGCCCTCGCCTTACTAAACGCAATAGCCAAATCCCCATACTCAGGGGGAACGTGCAATGCGGGCACCTGGTTTGGACTCTCCACCGAGGTAGCCCCTACGGAAACGCCCAAACATCTACCCACACACTGAGCAGACCACTCCATCAGAGCCCTCTCCTGCCACGAAATAGCTGGGTTATGGGTACTCAACCAGGGCATGCCCAGCACCACCGGATACGCAGGAGAGTCAATCAGGAACAGCTGAATCATCTCCTGATGACCCCCCTGCGCACACATCCTAAGTGGCGCCGTGACCTCCCTGATTAAGCCCGTACCCAACGGACGGCTATCTAGGGCATGAACGGGGAAAGGAACATCAACAGGAATAAGGGGAATCCCTAACGCTAAACAAAACTTCTTATCAATAAAATTCCCAGCCGCGCCTGAATCTACCAGCGCCTTATGCTGGGAATGAGGTGCTACCTGTGGAAAACGCACAGGCATACAAAAATGGGCAACAGTGAGCTCTGGGTGAGTGGGGCGCCTACTCACCTGGAGGGAATCCCCAGTGCGGAACCTGTCGTCATCTCCCCTAGGAGGCCATCCCCAGCACCTAGCCGCGGTGTGTCCTCCCCGACCACAGTTGGTGCAGTGGATGGACCCCCTAGCCTGCCGACTCCTCCTCTCTCGAGCGCCAGCGCCCCCGAGCTCCATGGGACACGGCTCGGAGGCGCTGGAGGGTGAAATGGACGGACCCTCCGCAGGACGTCCGCGGGTAGCCAGTAGGTTGTCCAGCCTGATGGACATGTCGACCAGCTGGTCGAAAGAGAGGCTGGTGTCCCTACAAGCCAGCTCCCGACGGACGTCCTCTCGTAGGCTACATCTGTATAGATCGACGAGGGCCCGATCATTCCACCCTGCATCTGCCGCTAGAGTACGGAATTCGAGCGCGAATTCCTGGGCACTCCTCCTCCCCTGCCGGAGGAAGACCAGACGCTCCCCCGCCGCTTTCCCCTCCGGGGGATGGTCAAACACCGCCCTGAAGCGGCGGGAGAACTCGTCGTAGGTAATAGTCGCGGCGTCGATCTTCCTCCACTCCGCGTTGGCCCATTCCAACGCCTTCCCGGCCAGGCAGGAGATCAGGGCGGACACGCTCTCATGCCCCGAAGGTGCCGGGTGCACGGTGGCCAGGTATAGCTCCACCTGGAGGAGGAATCCCTGACACCCAGCCGCGGTTCCGTCGTAGGCCCTCGGGAGAGAGAGTCGGACTCCTCGAGGTTCCGGCGCTGGAATGGGCGGACTGGCCGATGGTGCTGGCAGGGAGGGAGGCGGTGGAGGCGTACCCCAGCCTCGGAGGGTGGTGATCACCTCCTGCAGGGCGGTCCCCATCTGCAGGATTTGGTCCTGTTGTTCCCGAACCTGGGCCTCCAGTCTCGTCTGTCCTGCTTCGGCTCCTGCTGATTCCATGGTAGGTGTGTAATTCTGTCAGGGCGTGCTGTAGGTGTAGTGGTGGAATCAAACGCAGGACTCAGAACGATAATCCAAAGACTTGTATTAAAGCCAAAACCAAGGCAAAAGGACAACTGGCCCGAAGGCGAAAATACGCACGAAGGCGAAATAGAAACAGCGCACAAACAGGTGCGAAAATACTCCAGCGCAGTGGAGAGAAGCTCAACCGAGCGAAACACACGACTGACGAAAATCAATTACACACAACACTAGACAAACACAACGAGAAACTTATAGGACACTAATTACGCCCAAACTAGAAACAGGTGTGAAAACAAACAGACAAAAGCAAACGAACATGAAACATACAACGGTGGCAGCTAGAATTCCGGAGACGACGAACGCCGAAGCCTGCCCGAACAAGGGAGAGAGGCAGCCTCGGCCGAAACCGTGACAGGTAATCAATTAAATAATCATTGTATACTCGAGGAATTTTGAGTGGTTTAATGGATTAGATATGAGGAATTAGAATGATACAAACAATTATTGATGGGTTAAGACTGGGAATATCTATCATGTTTTGTGTGTACTACCATCTTTAGATTATAACTAGGAGAAAGAGATTAGCTCATCTCAGTTAGGCAGTATTTAGGTCATAAAAGTGAGCTATCAAATTGAGTGAGGCCTGGCTATTTGTGATTGTTGTTTTTTCAAATTGGGTTAAAATGGGTTCACAGCACCAGAGGCTGTACAGAGAAAGGTGGAGCCCCCATGTTGCCCTAGTGAAAGAACATTCAGAGGAATGGTTATCACTAGGTAAATGGATAAAACAGGGGGAAAACATTACTGACTGGCAGAATACACCAAATGGGGATCAGTATGGCCACTCCACTGGGAGATATAGAAGAAAGTTAAATTGGAGAGCAAAAACCCAGCCCAGTGTCCATCTGGAGATAAATTTTAACGGATGACAGGAAGAGATTTTCTTAACTCAGGAACAGGAGGCTGAGTTAGCAGCAATTCCGTTCAAATTATGGTCACAAGGACAACAGATGTAGGACTAATTAAGGGGGTAGCTACAGTACAAGTGATTCCTCGATTCGATAATAGACCATACCAAAAGCAATATACTATGAAACCAGAAGCAATAAAAGGGATAACACCTACATTTGAGCATTTACTTAAGGGAGGGGTGATAATTCCTGGAGATGAGGCACAATGCAACTCTCCAATATTTCCTGTTAGAAAGGAGGCACCTAGCGCCGACTGGAGGATGGTCATGGACTTACAGTTAGTTTAATAGAAATATCATTCCCAGAGTTCTATGTGTACAAGATCCACATACAATGCTGAACCAATTGAAACCAGAGAACTCCTATTTTACAGTGATAGATTTAGCTAATGCTTTCTTTAGTATCCAAGTTCATCCGGATAGTCAGGGGTGGTTTGGCTTTACTTTTCAGGGAAGGAAATGGACTTAGGCTAGGATGCCTCAAGGCTACTCGGAAAGTCTTACAATCTTAGACCAGGCTATAACTAAGAATTTGGGAAAGTTTGAACATAGGGAAGGACGCAAATGTTAGTTTATGTAGATGATATTCTATTGGCTAATCCCACTCAGGAGGGATGTAAGAGGGATACAATCCAATTGTTAACCTTCCTGGCAGAACAGGGACACAAAGTGAGCAAAAAGAAACTTCAACTTTGGTAGAGCGAGGTAATTTACCTAGGACACACTATAACACAGGAGGGGCGAATGTTAAACTCATCCAGGAAAACTGCTATATTTGAAGCGCCAAAACCGTTAAAACAAAAAACAAATGATGAGCTTATTGGTAATGATAAAGTGCTGTAAAGTTTGCGTACTCCATTATGTACTGCATACGGGTAAATTAAGTGATCTTATCTATGGGAAGGCAATGGTAGCCCATGGTAAATTAATTTGGAACTCTAAGGAGGCATACATACATCAGGGATGTTATCCAAATGGTAGAGAGTAATGAGGGATATGACATTGGTAGTGATTTAAAGATGATGAAGTTTTTTGGTGGGCTATTAGATATAACTGGGTTAATCATGAACATAAAGATTTTTATTCTTTGTTGCTAGACAGAAGACTTAGGTGACTTAAAAAATAGACTTGTCATGTCCAACAATTAGTCTTCAGGTCAAGCCCGGGAGAGCCTGGGTAGAACAGAGTTTGAACTAAACATAAGTGTTTTTACAAGATAAGAGATTGATTGATTGGATTACTAATTGATTCTGAACTGGATGAAAGTTGAATTTAGCTGCCATAAAAGACAAAGGAAGTGGGAGGAGCAATAAAGAAGCAAAAGATAATCTCAAAAATGAAAGGCATGGCAATTGGATGATAAATTACATAAGGAATGGTTTAGAAAGGTGGTAATATTGACACATGGGCAAATCATGTGTCAAAAAGGGGGAGTGATAGGATTAAATAATAGTGATAGGATTAAATAATAGTGATAGGATTAAATAATAGTGATATGATTAAATAATAGTGATAGGATTAAATAAAAATAAAAAAACAACAATAGAAATTGAGAGCTGAACATGTATGTGTGAAGATAGTTTATTAACCACACCCGTATGTCAGAGGTTTTGTGCCCCACAGGTGAACTAAAGGAGAAGGTGACCCACTCTATCACACCAGGAGACTGGGTGTGGATCCAGTCCCTAAAAGAAGAAAAACTGGAAGCAGGCCTGTTGGGAAGGGCCCTATCAAGTCCTATTAGATCCATCTGGGTGCATGTCACACACTGCAAAAAGGTAAACCCAGTTACACCTGATGAACAAACACAGAGTTAGGAGAAAGATCCGATCACCATTAGGGCTCGGGGGTTGGCTCCTTAACGAAGATTCCCTTACCCTGTCTGATCATCCCTGTGTGAGTTTGGTAGAAGGTGAAGCAATGGGTTGGCTATTACCCCTCTATCTAGTTACAATGAACTACTACCCCTCTATCTAGTTACAATGAACTACTACCCCTCTATCTAGGGTTACAATGAACTACTACCCCTCTATCTAGGGTTACAATGAACTACTACCCCTCTATCTAGTTACAATGAACTACTACCCCTCTATCTAGGGTTACAATGAACTACTACCCCTCTATCTAGTTACAATGAACTACTACCACTCTATCTAGTTACAATGAACTACTACCCCTCTATCTAGGGTTACAATGAACTACTACCCCTCTATCTAGTTACAATGAACTACTACCCCTCTATCTAGTTACAATGAACTACTACCCCTCTATCTAGTTACAATAAACTACTACCCCTCTATCTAGTTACAATGAACTACTACCCCTCTATCTAGGGTTACAATGAACTACTACCCCTCTATCTAGGGTTACAATGAACTACTACCCCTCTATCTAGGGTTACAATGAACTACAACCCCTCTATCTAGTTACAATGAACTACTACCTCTCTATCTAGTTACAATGAACTACTACCCCTCTATCTAGGGTTACAATGAACTACTACCCCTCTATCTAGGGTTACAATGAACTACTACCCCTCTATCTAGGGTTACAATGAACTACTACCCCTCTATCTAGGGTTACAATGAACTACTTCCCCTCTATCTAGGGTTACAATGAACTACTCCCCCTCTATCTAGGGTTACAATGAACTACAACCCCTCTATCTAGTTACAATGAACTACTACCCCTCTATCTATGGTTACAATGAACTACTACCCCTCTATCTAGGGTTACAATGAACTACAACCCCTCTATCTAGTTACAATGAACTACTACCCCTCTATCTAGTTACAATGAACTACTACCCCTCTATCTAGGGTTACAATGAACTACTACCCCTCTATCTAGGGTTACAATTAACTACTCCCCCTCTATCTAGTTACAATGAACTACTACCCCTCTATCTAGGGTTACAATTAACTACTACCCCTCTATCTAGGGTTACAATTAACTACTCCCCCTCTATCTAGTTACAATGAACTACTACCCCTCTATCTAGGGTTACAATGAACTACTACCCCTCTATCTAGGGTTACAATGAACTACTACCCCTCTATCTAGGGTTACAATGAACTACTACCCCTCTATCTAGTTACAATGAACTACTACCCCTCTATCTAGTTACAATGAACTACTACCCCTCTATCTAGGGTTACAATGAACTACTACCCCTCTATCTAGTTACAATGAACTACTACCCCTCTATCTAGGGTTACAATGAACTACTACCCCTCTATCTATGGTTACAATGAACTACTACCCCTCTATCTAGGGTTACAATGAACTACTACCCCTCTATCTAGTTACAATGAACTACTACCTCTCTATCTAGTTACAATGAACTACTACCCCTCTATCTAGGGTTACAATGAACTACTACCCCTCTATTTAGTTACAATGAACTACTACCCCTCTATCTAGGGTTACAATGAACTACTACCCCTCTATCTAGGGTTACAATGAACTACTACCCCTCTATCTAGGGTTACAATGAACTACTACCCCTCTATCTAGGGTTACAATGAACTACTACCCCTCTATTTAGTTACAATGAACTGGGTTCGGTATGAAATACACTCCCTTCTAAGTGTTTTGGGTGATACCACCTCAAGGCTTACTATAAAAGCAGGTGACACCTCGCCTTATTTGGCAATGGTCTTGGTAAGTGAAGTGTGCCAATATATTTTGCATGATGCTTCCTTGACTAGACTACTGACTTTACACAAAATTCAAAAGACACATTTCCGCATATGACCAAATTCAAAGTTTCTGCTTATCGTTTCATACACATCTATGTGCTTTAACAAGAGAAAAAACAAACATGTAGGCTATGAGGATTATATGTTTATATTCTTAGCAACATCCATTGCAACAAGAAAAAGATAACAATGGTGGTCAAGTCAACTAGTCATATTTAGTCTAGTATGACTGATTGGTGGCGCAGTCCACTAAGACAATTGGCTCATAGTTCACGGGAGCCATATGTGTATAGCCATAATGGACATTTTGGTGACCTTATTTGACTTTCTCTACTGCTTTTGAGACACGGTTCGATCCCACCTTGGGGCACTACTTGTTGAGTAATTAAAACACTAAACAATCACAATACAGTAATTTGGTCACGCTTATGTATTATTATTCTAATATGTATTCATTATAGAATTGTGTCAGTTATTAATGATAAACCCTTCAACTGTACTCTTCCTCCTCTCTCTCCCCATTTCTCCATGTTTCAGCTCCAGTAGACAACCTGCACACACTCCCAGAGGGTTGCAGGTCTGCCGACTTCCTTTTGGTCACACATTTTATTCTGAGAAATATCCATTAAACCAAAGACATTGCTTTAACTGTGACTGTATTTTCCTCAAATAAAATGGAGCATACATAAAATAAACAATGTATTTACATTGGGTATAACGTGTGTGAGAGGTAGGCATGTTTTTCAACTCAGAGAAAAGCACACAGAATTTCCTCAAACTGCAAATTAAGCAATACTCTTTTACAATATTATCAATCACACTTTGATTGGATAGATAATTAGAGTAATTATGTAGATATTGATAATGGATATGCAGGCGTAGATATCTCCAATCCTAAAATAAAATGGAGCATACATAAAATAAACAAGTAATTACAATGTATTTACATTGGGGATAATGTGTGTGACAAGAGAGAGTGAGTGTGTGTGCATGTTGTTTTATTTGTCCTTGTCAGCCACCCATCTCTGCTTGTCAGTCTTGATAGGCCCAATGTATGCACCTCTGGGTGAGGCAGTGGTGGAGTGCATGGCAGATCTGAAAGAGAGATGCACAAAGTATACAGTTCAACAACATGTTGGTGTGAGTGAGTGTACAGTTGAAGTCGGAAGTTTACATACACCTTAGCCAAATACATTTAAACTCAGTTTTTCACAATTCCTGACATTTAATCCTAGTACAAATTCCCTGGCTTAGGTCAGTTAGGATCACCACTTTATTTTAAGAATGTGAAATGTCAGAATAATAGTAGAGAGAATGATTTATTTCAGCTTTTATTTCTTTCATCACATTCCCATTGGGTCAGAAGTTTGCATACACTCAATTAGTATTTGGTAGCATTGCCTTTAAATTGTTTAACTTGGGTCAAATGGGTTTCGGGTGGCCTTCCACAAGCTTCCTACAATAAGTTGGGTGAATTTTGGCCCATTCCTCCTGACAGAGCTGGTGTAACTGAGTCAGGTTTGTAGGCCTCCTTGCTCGCACAGTATGCATGTGTGTATACAGTGTGAGAAAAAAGCATTTTTTTTGTTCCACTCCTCTTTGCAGATCTTCTCCAAGTCATTAAGGTTTCGAGGCTGACGTTTGGCAACTCGAACCTTCAGCCCCCTCCACAGATTTTCTATGGGGTTAAGGTCTGGAGACTGGCTAGGCCACTCCAGGACCTTAATGTGCTTCTTCTTGAGCCACTCCTTTGTTGCCTTGGCCGTGTGTTTTGGGTCATTGTCATGCTGGAATACCCATCCACGACCCATTTTCAAGGTTCTCACCCAAGATTTGACGGTACATGGCCCCGTCCATCGTCCCTTTGATACGGTGAAGTTGTCCTGTCCCCTTAGCAGAAAAACACCCCCAAAGCATAATGTTTCCACCTCCATGTTTGACGGTGGGGATGGTGTTCTTGGGGTCATAGGCAGCATTCCTCCTCCTGCCAAAGAGCTCGATTTTGGTCTCATCTGACCACAATACTTTCACCCAGTTCTCCTCTGAATCATTCAGATGTTCATTTGCAAACTTCAGACGGCCCTGTATATGTACTTTCTTGAGCAGGGGGACCTTGCGGGCGCTGCAGGATTTCAGTCCTTCACAGCGTAGTGTGTTACCAATTGTTTTCTTGGTGACTATGGTCCCAGCTGCCTTGAGATCATTGACAAGATCCTCCTGTGTAGTTCTGGGCTGATTCCTCACCGTTCTCATGATCATTGCAACTCCACGAGGAGAGATCTTGCATGGAGCCCCAGGCCGAGGGAGATTGACAGGTCTTTTGTGTTTCTTCCATTTGCGAATAATCGCACCAACTGTTGTCACCTTCTCACCAAGCTGCTTGGCGATGGTCTTGTAGCCCATTCCAGCCTTGTGTAGGTCTACAATCTTGTCCCTGACATCCTTGGAGAGCTCTTTGGTCTTGGCCATGGTGGAGAGTTTGGAATCTGATTGATTGATTGCTTCTGTGGACAGGTGTCTTTTATACAGGTAACAAACTGAGATTAGGAGCACTCCCTTTAAGAGTGTGCTCCTAATCTCAGCTCGTTACCTGTATAAAAGACACCTGGGAGCCAGACATTTTTCTGATTGAGAGGGGGTCAAATACTTATTCACCTCATTAAAATGCAAATCAGTTTGTATAAAAAAAACTGGATTTTTTTGTTGTTATTCTGTCTCGCCCTGTTCAAATAAACCTACCATAAAAATTATAGACTGATCATTTCTTTGTCAGTGGGCAGACGTACAAAATCAGCAGGGGATCAAATACTTTTTTCCCTCACTGTACATATGGTGGGTGTTCTGCAGTGTCATTTAAAAATTTTGCTGTACGTTGATGTCTAGAAGATTAGGCTATAAGAAATTGGGACTTGTGTAAGCCCCACAGCTATACTCAAGTATGTGGGCATACTGCAGTGATGTCTAAAATGCTTTGAATTAATCAGCAACTTGGAGAGTGCTGTCCGTTTCAGCACCATAGACAGTAGGCTACTTGGCTGTTTACTCTGTCTGCTTTGCTGCCACGTTGTGTTTGACACTTTTTTTCTCAATGTTTGTCACGAATTCTGCCGAGACTGCTCCTCCTCCTTGCTCGGGCAGGCTTCGGCGTTCGTCGTCCCCGGAGTACTAGCTGCCACCGTTGAATGTTTCGATGTTCGTTTGGTTGGGTCTGTCTGTTACACCTGTGTCCGTTTGGGTCTGATTATGTGCCCTATAAGTTTCCTATGTTGTTTTCGTTAGTTTGTGTGTTATTTTCCGCCTGTCCGTTGGTGTCACCTGTGCAGTACTCTGGACTTTGTTTATTGTGACGCACTGTGTTGCGTTGTCGCTCGCCTCCTTGTTTTGAGGTCCTTTATTTTGTATTGTTTATACAGTTAGTAAAGTCTTGTTTGACTCAGCCTATGCGTCCTGCGTCTGACTCCTCAACCGCATCCACATCAACACTGACAATGTTTTCCGGTACCTCAGCTATGTGTTCCGGGACCTCCCGATTGACAAATTAAGCACTGATCAGGGCTATCCAGCAGGTCTTCTATGTGGAGGCAGTGCAAATAGCGGAAGGAGCAAGTGGAGATGAGAGAGATGCCCCACAGCCTGCAGTGAATGTAATTTATCAGAGGGCTTCTGAGATACTAACAGTGAAGAAGGTAGACTTTGTTGTGTTTGTTGTGCAAGTGATAAATTGCTCTAGACAAACTAATAAAACATAGAAGAAACTAGAAATCATTGTGAAGGTGTCAGAAATCATTGTGAAGATCCAAAAATGTTACAGAAATACTAAATGAAGAGGTTCCCCCCTCTCAGGCTCCTGAGCCTGTGTAGGGATCTGAGAAGACATTTGAATCCGATTGAAGGAGTAAATTTGTTGTTTTTGTTCACCCTTCCCCAATTATTGCTGCATTAAAGTTCTATCAGTTTTCACCCATCCCAGTAGGTGATTGCATGCATCTCTAACGTTGGTTGCGGACCGCCATAATACCATAGAAGGAGAAACATTTGAAGTAACCATTGAGTAGTAACTTTAGGACATTGTCAGAGATTGGATTATTGTACCAATGTTGAATATCCAAACTGAAATAGCTAACTAGCTATTATGTTAAGGTAAGAATTATTTAAGGTACAAAGTTGTTGCTTTGTTGGTCACTGGGCAGTGATGTTGTATTGCCAATATTAGCGGACACGTTAACTAGCAAATTAGCTAACGTTAGGTCACAGACAACTAGCTAGCTAGCCAAGTTATCTAGCTAGCTTGGCCCTGTTTCCCAAAAGCATGGCTAAGGCTAAGTTCATCGTTAGAACCTATGTAGGAGTCTCCGAGCTGTTTCTCAAAACCATCGTTACGAAAGTTGCTCTTGAAAACACTCGTTACTTAACGACTTTCTCAGACCAATACTACTAGAACAGCTAAGTCAGTCGTTAATGCTTTTTTGCACTTCATTCACAGAAGATTTTCACTAAACAAAAAATCAAGATGCTTTTCAGTCTTTCCATTAACTTGTCTAGTGATTTGTTTGTCAACATTTAGAAAGTTGGCATAGAAAATAGATGCAACAATGCCCTGCTAGGGTGCGTTTCCATTGAACTGTCTTGTGTTGATAAAAACTGCTGGACGTAATGATGTCCAAAACAAATATATACAGTGTCGAATAAAACTGTACTGGTTGAAGTGTTCCCACAATTCCCATTTAGGCAAATTGCACATTAATAAATTGGTGACAGCCTGTATGCCCTCCCACCTATCTGTTTCATGTCTCAGGTAGCCAGCGAAGTGTCGTGTCCCGTCGGATGTTGGTGGTTATTGCTGTCAACAAAGAGTCCGCTTAGGCTGTACCTTGATTAGAAGTTTTTATTCGTATCACAAGTTTACAGCATAAGTTACAGACCCGCGGTGTCTGGAGAAGCACCGTCCCAAATTAATCTGAATGCTTCTGCCGCTTCTTTGTCTAGCCCATACTTATAAACAATGGCAAAAATGGGTTGCTCCCTCTTTCGTCCAATCACCGGTCTCCCCTTGGGCATCACCCTACAAACGGCTACATTTAAACTAAGATAAACAGTTTTTCTTTGTCCCTCAAGACTAGTCATAATCTTCATACACGACATATCCCCCCTTCGAGACTAACTAAAAGTCTCGAAAACAAACAGAATAGGATTATGACCAGTAACAATTTATCTTATTGAGTATCTTTAACATTAAACCAAAAACATTCTCCTCTAGAGTGTAAATACCTTTCTATGAAATATGAATAACTGTTTATGAAGTGTGAATACATTACTATGAAATATGAACAAATCTTTATGGAGTGTGAGAGCGAAAAAACTGTCCGGCAACCTTCGTTCCAAATCCATCCATCAATCAAGACAGTAAAATTCTCTCACGGTCCCTCTGCCCCAGGCAACCACCTAGGTACTCCCGATAAACTCATAAACAATGTAAATGCATTTGAAACTATGATGCAATTAAATACACATGTAAGCCCCTGCAAACAAAATCCTATCCAAAAAATGTCCACTCTAAGGCTGGTCAACCCATTGGACCCTACAGTGGACCTCTCCCTGCCTAGACTCCCTGTCCCTAAGCATCAACGAAATAAACAAAAACATCTAAGATCCCCACATGTATCCAACAACATCAAATATCATTCTACAAAAATTAATACCTAAGAATATGACACAAATTATGTATTACACATGCAAATATGTCTATATTTCATTGCAGACACTGGAATGTAGTCCACTACACTTCATCTCCCCGTAGTCTCGACTTCCAATGGATTGTTGATGATGGAATCGGAATCTTTCCACACCCTCCTTGTTTCATCTCCTCCAGTCATTGTCCTTTCATATTGTCCCTTCATATTGTCCTTGTTTGAGTATTTCAATCTCCACATATTCCCCCAAATGCTTCTGGAAGAAAAGAAAAGACCAAACAGTATCTTTTGCAAAACAAACACTTTCAAATTAAACATCAAGATCAACTAAGAATATAAAAATGATATATAAATGATGTATGAATCACATTAACCCATTTCCCCCCTTTGATTCATAAAATCATACTAAAATCACACTAATATTGAAAAAATAAATTGAAAAATGATCAAATCATCAAAAAGGATATTTATCCATCCAGTTCCACTTGTCCCTCTTCATCCAGATCAGGAACAGTCAACAACGGCATCTGAGTGTTGTCTCCAGGCATCACTACTCCAACCTATCTCAATATCATAGCTTTCTCAAAGGTCAGTAACAAATTACAAACATCACACACAGTGTTATCAAAGCTGCTATTAAAATGTAATCCATCACTGCTCCTACTGGCCTAACTGATCCTGCAACCAAGTCTTCGCTGACCATATAAAGACATGAACAAAATTTACCAGTGATTCGAATTTCCGTGCATCTTAATGAACCGACTAAAAACAAAGGCTGAATGTACTGCCTATATTTTGAGGGAAACGCTTTGTCTATTATTTAATTTGACTAGGGCAGGGCAGCACATACAAAATGCATTTAGTCCAATAAAAATACATGATATTATTAGGGTGATAAATAAAAGGCAGTTGCTCCATGACACATATATTTTGAGGGAAACGCACTGTCTATTATTTAAATTGATCAGGGCAGGGTAGGGCAGCACATACAAACTGCATTTAGTCCAATAAAATTACATGATATTATTAGGGTGATATATAAAAGGCAGTTGCTCCATGACACAAGAGTACTCTCCAGTGGAACAAAAAGCTTACAGCACCTGGTATTCCCAGGCGGTCTCCCATCCAAGTACTAACCAGGCCCAATCCTGCTTAGCTTCCGAGATCAGACGAGATCAGGCATATTCAGGATGGTATGGCCGTAAGCACTAGAACAACTCTTGGTACACTATATAAAGACATGAACAAAATTTACCAGTGATTCGAATTTCCGTGCAACTTAATGAACCGACTAAAAACAAAGGCTGAATGTACTGCCTATATTTTGAGGGAAACGCTTTGTCTATTATTTAATTTGACCAGGGCAGGGCAGCACATACAAACTGCATTTATTCCAATAAAAATACAGGATATTATTAGGGTGATAAATAAAAGGCAGTTGCTCCATGATACATGTATTTTGAGGGAAACGCACTGACTATTATTTAATTTGATCAGGGCAGGGCAGGGCAGCACATACAAACTGCATTTAGTCCAATAAAATACATGATATTATTAGGGTGATAAATATAAGGTAGTTGCTCCATGACACAAGAGCACTCTCTAGTGGAACAAAAAGCGTACAGCACCTGGTATTCCCAGGCGGCCTCCCATCCAAGTACTAACCAGGCCCGATCCTGCTTAGCTTCCGAGATCTGACGAGATCAGGAATATTCAGGATGGTATGGCCGTAAGCACAGGAACAACTCTTGGTACACTATATAAAGAAATGAACAAAATGTATCAGTGATTCGTATTTCCATGCAACTTAATGAACAGACAAAAAACAAAGGCTGAATGTACTGCCTATATTTTGAGGGAAACGCTTTGTCTATTATTTAATTTGATCAGGTTAGGACAGCACATACAAACTGCATTTAGTCCAATAAAAATACAGGACATTATTAGGGTGATAAATAAAAGGCAGTTGCTCCATGACACAAGAGCACTCTCTAGTGGAACAAAAAGCTTACAGCACCTGGTATTCCCAGGCCGTCTCCCATCCAAGTACTAACCAGGCCCAATCCTCTTCATCTTCCGACATCAGACGAGATCGGATGTATTCAGGCTGGTATGGCCGTAAGCAAGTGAACAACTATTGGTACACTATATAAAGACATGAACAAAATTTACCAGTGATTCGAATTTCCGTGAAACTTAACGAACCGACAAAAAACAAAGGCTGAATGTACTGCCTATATTTTGAGGGAAACGCTTTGTCTATTATTTAATTTGACCAGGGCAGGGCAGCACATACAAACTGCATTTAGTCCAATAAAAATACATGATATTATTAGGGTGATAAATAAAAGGCAGTTGCTCCATGACACATATATTTTGAGGGAAACGCACTGTTGATTATTTAAATTGATCAGGGCAGGGCAGGGCAGCACATACAAACTGCATTTAGTCCAATACAATTACATGATATTATTAGGGTGATAAATAAAAGGCAGCTGCTCCATGACACATATATTTTGAGGGAAATGCACTGTCTATTATTTAAAATGATCAGGGCAGGGCAGGGCAGCACATACAAACTGCATTTAGTCCAATAAAAATACATGATATTATTAGGGTGATAAATAAAAGGCAGTTGCTCCATGACACAAGAGCACTCTCTAGTGGAACAAAAAGCTTACAGCACCTGGTATTCCCAGGAAGTCTCCCATCCAAGTACTAACCAGGCCCAATCCTGCTTAGCTTCCGAGATCAGACGAGATCGTGTGTATTCAGGCTGGTATGGCCGTAAGCAAGTGAACAACTCTTGGTACACTATATAAAGACATTAACAAAATTTACCAGTGATTCGAATTTCCGTGCATCTTAATGAACCGACTAAAAACAAAGGCTGAATGTACTGCCTATATTTTGAGGGAAACGCTTTGTCTATTATTTAATTTGACCAGGGCAGGGCAGCACATACAAACTGCATTTAGTCCAATAAAAATACAGGATATTATTAGGGTGATAAATAAAAGGCAGTTGCTCCATGATACATGTATTTTGAGGGAAACGCACTGACTATTATTTAATTTGGTCAGGTAAGGGCAGGGCAGGGCAGCACATACAAACTGCATTTAGTCCAATAAAATACATGATATTATTAGGGTGATAAATAAAAGGCAGTTGCTCCATGACACAAGAGCACTCTCTAGTGGAACCAAAATCTTACAGCACCTGGTATTCCCAGGCAGTCTCCCATCCAAGTACTATCCAGGCCCAATCCTGCTTAGCTTCCGAGATCGGACGAGATCAGGCATATTCAGGATGGTATGGCCGTAAGTGCAGGAACAACTCTTGGTACACTATATAAAGAAATGAACAAAATGTATCAGTGATTCGTATTTCCATGCAACTTAATGAACAGACTAAAAACAAAGGCTGAATGTACTGCTTATATTTTCAGGGAAACGCACTGTCTATTATTTCATTTGATCAGGTTAGGACAGCACATACAAACTGCATTTAGTCCAATAGAAATACAGGATATTATTAGGGTGATAAATAAAAGGCAGTTGCTCCATGACACAAGAGCACTCTCTAGTGGAACAAAAAGCTTACAGCACCTGGTATTCCCAGGCCGTCTCCCATCCAAGTACTAACCAGGCCCAATCCTCTTCATCTTCCGACATCAGACGAGATCGGATGTATTCAGGCTGGTATGGCCGTAAGCAAGTGAACAACTATTGGTACACTATATAAAGACATGAACAAAATTTACCAGTGATTCGAATTTCCGTGCAACTTAATGAACCGACAAAAAACAAAGGCTGAATGTAATGCCTATATTTTGAGGGAAACGCTTTGTCTATTATTTAATTTGACCAGGGCAGGGCAGCACATACAAACTGCATTTAGTCCAATAAAAATACATGATATTATTAGGGTGATAAATAAAAGGCAGTTGCTCCATGACACATATATTTTGAGGGAAACGCACTGTTGATTATTTAAATTGATCAGGGCAGGGCAGGGCAGCACATACAAACTGCATTTAGTCCAATACAATTACATGATATTATTAGGGTGATATATAAAAGGCAGTTGCTCCATGACACAAGAGTACTCTCTAGTGGAACAAAAAGCTTACAGCACCTGGTATTCCCAGGCAGTCTCCCATCCAAGTACTAACCAGGCCCAATCCTGCTTAGCTTCCGAGATCGGACTAGATCAGGCATATTTAGGCAGGTATGGCCGTAAGCGCAGGAACAACTCTTGGTACACTATATAAAGACATGAACAAAATGTATCGGTGATTCGTATTTCCATGCAACTTAATGAACCAACTAAAAACAAAGGCTGAATGTACTGCCAATATTTTCAGGGAAACGCACTGTCTATTATTTAATTTGATCAGGTTAGGACAGCACATACAAACTGCATTTAGTCCAATAAAAATACATGATATTATTAGGGTGATAAATAAAAGGCAGTTGCTCCATGACACATATATTTTGAGGGAAACGCTTTGTCTATTATTTAATTTGACCAGGGCAGGGCAGCACATACAAACTGCATTTAGTCCAATAAAAATACATGATATTATTAGGGTGATAAATAAAAGGCAGCTGCTCCATGACACATATATTTTGAGGGAAATGCACTGTCTATTATTTAAAATGATCAGGGCAGGGCAGGGCAGCACATACAAACTGCATTTAGTCCAATAAAAATACATGATATTATTAGGGTGATAAATAAAAGGCAGTTGCTCCATGACACAAGAGCACTCTCTAGTGGAACAAAAAGCTTACAGCACCTGGTATTCCCAGGCAGTCTCCCATCCAAGTACTAACCAGGCCCAATCCTGCTTAGCTTCCGAGATCAGACGAGATCGTGTGTATTCAGGCTGGTATGGCCGTAAGCAAGTGAACAACTCTTGGTACACTATATAAAGACATTAACAAAATTTACCAGTGATTCGAATTTCCGTGCATCTTAATGAACCGACTAAAAACAAAGGCTGAATGTACTGCCTATATTTTGAGGGAAACGCTTTGTCTATTATTTAATTTGACCAGGGCAGGGCAGCACATACAAACTGCATTTAGTCCAATAAAAATACAGGATATTATTAGGGTGATAAATAAAAGGCAGTTGCTCCATGATACATGTATTTTGAGGGAAACGCACTGACTATTATTTAATTTGATCAGGGCAGGGCAGGGCAGGGCAGCACATACAAACTGCATTTAGTCCAATAAAATACATGATATTATTAGGGTGATAAATAAAAGGCAGTTGCTCCATGACACAAGAGCACTCTCTAGTGGAACAAAAAGCTTACAGCACCTGGTATTCCCAGGCAGTCTCCCATCCAAGTACTAACCAGGCCCAATCCTGCTTATCTTCCTAGATCAGACGAGATCGGGCATATTCAGGCTGGTATGGCCGTAAGCGAGTGAACAGCTCTTGGTACACTATATGAAGACATGAACAATATTTACCAGTGATTCGAATTTCCGTGCAACTTAATGAACCGACTAAAAACAAAGGCTGAATGTACTGCCTATATTTTGAGGGAAACGCTTTGTCTATTATTTAATTTGACCAGGGCAGGGCAGGGCAGCACATACAAACTGCATTTAGTCCAATAAAAATACATGATATTATTAGGGTGATAAATAAAAGGCAGTTGCTCCATGACACATATATTTTGAGGAAAACGCACTGTCTATTATTTAAATTGATCAGGGCAGGGCAGGTCACCACATACAAACTGCATTTAGTCCAATAAAAATACATGATATTATTAGGGTGATAAATAAAAGGCAGTTGCTCCATGACACATATATTTTGAGAGAAACGCACTGTCTATTATTTAATTTGATCAGGGCAGGGCAGGGCAGCACATACAAACTGCATTTAGTCCAATAAAAATACAAGATATTATTATGGTGATAAATAAAAGGCAGTTGCTCCATGACACAAGAGCACTCTCTAGCGGAACAAAAAGTTTACAGCACATGGTATTCCCTGGCGGTCTCCCATCAAAGTACTAACCAGGCCCAATCCTGCTTAGCTTCCGAGATCAAACGAGATCGGGTGTATTCAGGCTGGTATGGCCGTAAGCGAGTGAAGAACTCTTGGTACACTATATAAAGAAATGAACAAAATTTACCAGTGTTTCGAATTTCCGTGCAACTTAATGAACCGACTAAAAACAAAGGCTAAATGTAATGCCTATATTTTGAGGGGAACACTTTGTCTATTATTTAATTTGACCAGGGCAGCACATACAAACTGCATTTAGTCCAATAAAAATACATGATATTATTAGGGTGATAAATAAAAGGCAGTTGCTCCATGACACATATATTTTGAGGCAAACGCACTGTCCATTATTTAAATTGATCAGGGCAGGGCAGGGCAGCACATACAAACTGCATTTAGTCCAATAAAAATACATGATATTATTAGGGTGATAAATAAAAGGCAGTTGCTCCATGACACAAGAGCACTCTCTAGTGGAACAAAAAGCTTACAGCACATGGTATTCCCAGGGGTTCTCCCATCCAAGTACTAACCAGGCCCAATCCTGCTTAGCTTCCGAGATCAGGTTTATTCAGGCTGGTATGGCCGTAAGCGAGTGAAAAACTCTTGGTACACTATATAAAGACATGAACAAAATTTACCAGTGATTCGAATTTCCGTGCAACTTAATGAACCGACTAAAAACAAAGGCTGAATGTACTGCCTATATTTTGAGGGAAACGCTTTGTCTATTATTTAATTTGACCAGGGCAGGGCAGCACATACTAACTGCATTTAGTCCAATAAAAATACATGATATTATTAGGGTGATAAATAAAAGGCAGCTGCTCCATGACACATATATTTTGAGTGAAATGCACTGTCTATTATTTAAATTGATCAGGGCAGGGCAGGGCAGCACATACAAACTGCATTTAGTCCAATAAAAATACATGATATTATTAGGGTGATAAATAAAAGGCAGTTGCTCCATGACACAAGAGCACTCTCTAGTGGAACAAAAAGCTTACAGCACATGGTATTCCCAGGCGGTATCCCATCCAAGTACTAACCAGGCCCCATCCTGCTTAGTTTCCGAGATCAGACGAGATCGGGTGTATTCAGGCTGGTATGGCCGTAAGCGAGTGAACAACTCTTGGTACACTATATAAAGAAAAGAATTTTTTTTTACCAGTGATTCGAATTTCCGTGCAACTTAATGAACCGACTAAAAACAAAGGCTGAATGTAATGCCTATATTTTGAGGGGAACGCTTTGTCTATTATATAATTTGACCAGGGCAGCACAAACAAACTGCATTTAGTCCAATAAAAATACATGATATTATTAGGGTGATAAATAAAAGGCAGTTGCTCCATGACATATATATTTTGAGTGAAATGCACTGTCTATTATTTAAATTGATCAGGGCAGGGCAGGGCAGCACATACAAACTGCATTTAGTCCAATAAAAATACATGATATTATTAGGGTGATAAATAAAAGGCAGTTGCTCCATGACACAAGAGCACTCTCTAGTGGAACAAAAAGCTTACAGCACATGGTATTCCCAGGCGGTATCCCATCCAAGTACTAACCAGGCCCCATCCTGCTTAGTTTCCGAGATCAGACGAGATCGGGTGTATTCAGGCTGGTATGGCCGTAAGCGAGTGAACAACTCTTGGTACACTATATAAAGAAATGAACAAAATTTACCAGTGATTCGAATTTCCGTGCAACTTAATGAACCGACTAAAAACAAAGGCTGAATGTAATGCCTATATTTTGAGGGGAACGCTTTGTCTATTATATAATTTGACCAGGGCAGCACATACAAACTGCATTTAGTCCAATAAAAATACATGATATTATTAGGGTGATAAATAAAAGGCAGTTGCTCCATGACATATATATTTTGAGGGAAACGCACTGTCCATTATTTAAATTGATCAGGGCAGGGCAGGGCAGGGCAGCACATACAAACTGCATTTAGTCCAATAAAAATACATGATATT
>NC_140019.1:1145000-1147500 GCF_964263955.1 Coregonus lavaretus
ATATTATTAGGGTGATAAATAAAAGGCAGTTGCTCCATGACACATATATTTTGAGAGAAACGCACTGTCTATTATTTAATTTGATCAGGGCAGGGCAGGGCAGCACATACAAACTGCATTTAGTCCAATAAAAATACATGATATTATAAGGGTGATAAATAAAAGGCAGTTGCTCCATGACACATATATTTTGAGGAAAACGCACTGTCTATTATTTAAATTGATCAGGGCAGGGCAGGTCACCACATACAAACTGCATTTAGTCCAATAAAAATAGATGATATTATTAGGGTGATAAATAAAAGGCAGTTGCTCCATGACACATATATTTTGAGGCAAACGCACTGTCCATTATTTAAATTGATCAGGGCAGGGCAGGGCAGCACATACAAACTGCATTTAGTCCAATAAAAATACATGATATTATTAGGGTGATAAATAAAAGGCAGTTGCTCCATGACACAAGAGCACTCTCTAGTGGAACAAAAAGCTTACAGCACATGGTATTCCCTGGCGGTCTCCCATCAAAGTACTAACCAGGCCCAATCCTGCTTAGCTTCCGAGATCGGGTGTATTTTTTTTTTTTTTTTTTTTTTTAAATAACCCATCATAGCTTTACAGCTTATTTTTTTACATATCATAGCTTCATATTTCACATCACATCTCATAGCTTCACAGCTTATTTTTACATATCATAGCTTCATATATCACATCACATCTTCACAGCTTATTTTTACATATCATAGCTTCATATTTCACATCACATCTTATAGCTTCACAGCTTATTTTTACATATCATAGCTTCATATTTCACATCACATCTTCACATCTCATAGCTTCACAGCTTATTTTTACATATCATAGCTTCATATTTCACATCACATCTTCACATCTCATAGCTTCACAGCTTATTTTTTTCATATCATAGCTTCATATTTCACATCACATCTTCACATCTCATAGCTTCACAGCTTATTTTTACATATCATAGCTTCATATTTCACATCACATCTTCACATCTCAGCATTTAACACAGATGATCAGTCCACGTCATAGCTTCTTACATGCTTTTACAGCAACTGGTATTCCAAGGTGGTCCCCCATCAAAGTACTAACCAGCCCTAAACCTGCTTAGCTTCCGAGATCTGACGAGATCAGGCGTATTCAGGCTGGTATGGCCGTAAGCGAGTGAATAACTCTTGGTACACTATATAAAGAAATGAACAAAATTTACCAGTGTTTCGAATTTCCGTGCAACTTAATGAACCGACTAAAAACAAAGGCTAAATGTAATGCCTATATTTTGAGGGGAAGACTTTGTCTATTATTTAATTTGACCAGGGCAGCACATACAAACTGCATTTAGTCCAATAAAAATACATGATATTATTAGGGTGATAAATAAAAGGCAGTTGCTCCATGACACATATATTTTGAGGCAAACGCACTGTCCATTATTTTAATTGATCAGGGCAGGGCAGGGCAGCACATACAAACTGCATTTAGTCCAATAAAAATACATGATATTATTAGGGTGAAAAATAAAAGGCAGTTGCTCCATGACACAAGAGCACTCTCTAGTGGAACAAAAAGCTTACAGCACATGGTATTCCCAGGGGTTCTCCCATCCAAGTACTAACCAGGCCCCATCCTGCTTAGTTTCCGAGATCAGACGAGATCGGGTGTATTCAGGCTGGTATGGCCGTAAGCGAGTGAACAACTCTTGGTACACTATATAAAGAAATGAACAAAATTTACCAGTGATTCGAATTTCCGTGCAACTTAATGAACCGACTAAAAACAAAGGCTGAATGTAATGCCTATATTTTGAGGGGAACGCTTTGTCTATTATATAATTTGACCAGGGCAGCACATACAAACTGCATTTAGTCCAATAAAAATACATGATATTATTAGGGTGATAAATAAAAGGCAGTTGCTCCATGACATATATATTTTGAGTGAAATGCACTGTCTATTATTTAAATTGATCAGGGCAGGGCAGGGCAGCACATACAAACTGCATTTAGTCCAATAAAAATACATGATATTATTAGGGTGATAAATAAAAGGCAGTTGCTCCATGACACAAGAGCACTCTCTAGTGGAACAAAAAGCTTACAGCACATGGTATTCCCAGGCGGTATCCCATCCAAGTACTAACCAGGCCCCATCCTGCTTAGTTTCCGAGATCAGACGAGATCGGGTGTATTCAGGCTGGTATGGCCGTAAGCGAGTGAACAACTCTTGGTACACTATATAAAGAAATGAAAAAATTTTACCAGTGATTCGAATTTCCGTGCAACTTAATGAACCGACTAAAAACAAAGGCTGAATGTAATGCCTATATTTTGAGGGGAACGCTTTGTCTATTATATAATTTGACCAGGGCAGCACATACAAACTGCATTTAGTCCAATAAAAATACATGATATTATTAGGGTGATAAATAAAAGGCAGTTGCTCCATGACACATATATTTTGAGGCAAACGCACTGTC
>NC_140019.1:1152500-1155000 GCF_964263955.1 Coregonus lavaretus
TTATCTTGTCATACATATTATTCACTGTTCCCCTTCCCACCTCTTCATCCCATTCCTTGATAATATCAAAAATAGCTTCTTCAGGTAAAAACCCTGGAATTACCTCATAGGTATAATCTTTTATTTGTCGTAGACCTGCACTCCTAAATACTTTATTATACAAAACTTGTTCTTTGTTCTTGATTTTCTCATTCAGAAATATAGGTTGATTCATAATCAGGTCAATATGACCACATTCATAATATACATTAGGCAACAACTCTGCCCATGCATTTAGCACCTCTTTATAAAAATCTGGCACCTTTTCAAACATTTTCCTTTTAAGCCCCATCAATAAACCATTATCTCCACATCCACCACTCTCCTCTAAGTAGACCTTAAAGAAGTGTTTCCAGCCATAATCTTCACTGTCATACAAATATTTCTTTACTGTTTTTATCCTAATAGCTTTTCTTTTGACATCTAAATCTACAAGTTTTAAACCTCCATCCACATAGTCAGCTATCAATGTTTTCTGAGATATTCTAACACCTTTACCATCCCATATAAAATTAGACACCACCTTATTTAATTCATTTAGCACCCACTCAGGCATGTCCAGGACTCCCAAAACATACACAAATTTAGATAATACCAAAGCATTTGCAACAATTACTTTACCTTTTAACCTTAATTTTCTATTTTTCCAGAAATTTAACGTTAGCTTGACTTTATTAAGGATCCCAGTCCAAGTTATATCTTTTGCCTCTTTCTCCTTTACACCAATGTTTACTCCTAGCACTTTAATAAAATCCCTTGCTATCTTGAATGGAATCTCACACTTATTTGCATCGATATCCCCAACAAACATTATTTCAGTCTTCTCTATATTAACTTTAGCGCCCGATGCCTTACCATATATATCTATGATTCTCATAATGCTTCCAATGCTTCCTATATCTTTCACAGTGCAAGTAGTGTCATCAGCGTACTGATGTACAACACTGATACCACCACCTGGGATTCCGACACCCCTTACCTCTTTATTACTATTTATTAAAGTAGCTAACGGTTCTGTAGAAATACTGTACAACAGAGCTGACAAAGGACAGCCCTGCCTTACTGACCTCTCTACAGGAAAAGTATCTGTTACCACTCCGTTACATTTGACACAACTTTTAGCCCCGCTGTACAACAGGTTGATCCAAGCTACAAACTTTGGCCCAAAACCAAACCTCTCCATAGTCTGTAATAGGAAGCTATGCTCCACTCTATCAAAGGCTTTGTTAAAATCCAAACTTAATACTATACCGCCTTCATTTTTCATTTGATTAACAACATCTCTAATTGTACAAATTACATCTGCAACATCTCTTCCAGGTATACCGTAGGCTTGTGTTGATGTAATAATACTCCCAATCACCTTTTTCATCCTATTCGCTAACACTTTAGTCAATATCTTATAATCGGAATTTAGAAGACTAATAGGCCTATAATTTTCTAACTTGAATCTACTGCCCCTATTCTTGAATAAAATCGTTAACATACCAGTTGACATAGACTCAGGGATTTCCTTATTCTCTTCCATATAATGAAACACCTTCCCTAAAATGGGTGCCAAAATATCTACAAAGACTTTATAGAACTCATTTGTTAAACCATCCAAACCCGGACTTTTATTGCCTTGAGTGTTAACAATTGCTTCCTTGATTTCCATAATCGAAATCTCTTCATCACACATCATTCTATCTACCTGAGATACTTTGGCACTAATTGTATCCAGCACTTTTTCAACACATACTTTATCTACATCATTCTTTTTGTAAAGATTTCTGTAAAAGGATTCAACTGTATCTAAGATCTCAACAAAATCGTTTACCTTTACACCTTTTTCATTTTCCAACTCTACAATGTAACTCTTAGTTTGTTTTCTTTTTTCAAGCCCCAAAAAAAAGGATGTACATTTCTCTCCCTCCAAAGCGTACTGTGCCCTACTCCTAACAATAGCACCCAAACATTTCTTTTTTTCATAACGACCCAGCTCTGCATGGATTTTCAAATAATTCACAACATCATAGTCTGGATCAGTATCAGCCTTTTCAAGTTCATGCAACATCCTATTTCTAAGCATTGTTTCTTTCTGCTTATCTAACCGGTTGTGATTTCTAGCATACCTAATACTCCTGTTTTTTACTTTTCCTTTCACTTCCTCCCACCATAAACACACATTCTCTTTTAACAGTACATTAGACATTTCATCATTAATACATTCAACAATTTCATTTCTATATCCTTCCTCCTTTAACAGACTGGCATTTAAACACCAGACACCTCCCCCTCTCCTCTCCACACCAAAACCCATTTGAAATGACATTACTGCGTGATCACTATATGCTGTAAAGTTATATGACATCTTCTTAACATGCTGCACCAATTCTTGTTTTGCTAGACATAAATCAATTCTGCTTTGTTTTAATTCCTTTAGCACCACCTGCCTTCTAGAAAACACTCTTCTGTTTGG
>NC_140019.1:1160000-1162500 GCF_964263955.1 Coregonus lavaretus
CTGTCAAAAAAACCATAATTCCTCCTACAAAAAATAGCATACCTCACAAAACTCAAAACAATATTCAACAAGCACACATTAACGCCATCACATTTACCAGACACTCCAAATAACACAAGTTCCTCCCACACATACTTTTTCAAGAAATCAATCCCCCAGTTTTTACTTAACATTTCCTTAACTTTACAAAAAATATATTTTAATTCCTCAAATTCTATAAACAAATGCATAAGAGTTTCTGGGAAACATCCACATATATCGCATTCCCTTTTTATTTCACAATTAATTTGATGTAACACCACCTTTGTAAATATTCTATTGTGTCTTAATTTAAAATCATTATTTTCACACTCCTTACTATTATATTTTACATTTAAATTTTCCCATATCTTTTTTTCATGCAATTCCGGAAAAACTGTTTTCCAAAATTTTTCAGCAGCCGGCCTTCTATAACATTTTCCCACCATTATTCTATACAATCTTTTCACTGGTATAGTAGATAAATGTACTTTCTTCTTACTGCTACCAATGAACAAATTGGGAAATACAAACAGATTTTCTCTTTCAACTTCACTATTTATTAAATCCACCCATGCGCTTGGTATACTATTCTTTATCTTGTCATACATATTATTCACTGTTCCCCTTCCCACCTCTTCATCCCATTCCTTGATAATATCAAAAATAGCTTCTTCAGGTAAAAACCCTGGAATTACCTCATATGTATAATCTTTTATTTGTCGTAGACCTGCACTCCTAAATACTTTATTATACAAAACTTGTTCTTTGTTCTTGATTTTCTCATTCAGAAATATAGGTTGATTCATAATCAGGTCAATATGACCACATTCATAATATACATTAGGCAACAACTCTGCCCATGCATTTAGCACCTCTTTATAAAAATCTGGTACCTTTTCAAACATTTTCCTTTTAAGCCCCATCAATAAACCATTATCTCCACATCCACCACTCTCCTCTAAGTAGACCTTAAAGAAGTGTTTCCAGCCATAATCTTCACTGTCATACAAATATTTCTTTACTGTTTTTATCCTAATAGCTTTTCTTTTGACATCTAAATCTACAAGTTTTAAACCTCCATCCACATAGTCAGCTATCAATGTTTTCTGAGATATTCTAACTCCTTTACCATCCCATATAAAATTAGACACCACATTATTCAATTCATTTAGCACCCACTCAGGCATGTCCAGGACTCCCAAAACATACACAAATTTAGATAATACCAAAGCATTTGCAACAATTACTTTACCTTTTAACTTTAATTTTCTATTTTTCCAGAAATTCAACGTTAGCTTGACTTTATTAAGGATCCCAGTCCAAGTTATATCTTTTGCCTCTTTCTCCTTTACACCAATGTTTACTCCCAGCACTTTAATAAAATCCCTTGCTATCTTGAATGGAATCTCACACTTATTTGCATTGATATCCCCAACAAACATTATTTCAGTCTTCTCTATATTAACTTTAGCACCCGATGCCTTACCATATATATCTATGATTCTCATAATGCTTCCAATGCTTCCTATATCCTTCACAGTGCAAGTAGTGTCATCAGCGTACTGATGTACAACACTGATACCACCACCTGGGATTCCGACACCCCTTACCTCTTTATTACTATTTATTAATGTAGCTAACGGTTCTGTAGAAACACTGTACAACAGAGCTGACAAAGGACAGCCCTGCCTTACTGACCTCTCTACAGGGAAAGTATCTGTTAACACTCCGTTACATTTGACACAACTTTTAGCCCCGCTGTACAACAGGTTGATCCAAGATACAAACTTTGGCCCAAAACCAAACCTCTCCATAGTCTGTAATAGGAAGCTATGCTCCACTCTATCAAAAGCTTTGTTAAAATCCAAACTTAATACTATACCGCCTTCATTTTTCATTTGATTAACAACATCTCTAATTGTACAAATTACATCTGCAACATCTCTTCCAGGTATACCGTAGGCTTGTGTTGATGCAATAATACTCCCAATCACCTTTTTCATCCTATTCGCTAACACTTTAGTCAATATCTTATAATCCGAATTTAGAAGACTAATAGGCCTATAATTTTCTAACTTTAATCTACTGCCCCTATTCTTGAATAAGATCGTTAACATACCAGTTGACATAGACTCGGGGATTTCCTTATTCTCTTCCATATAATGAAACACCTTCACTAAAATGGGTGCCAAAATATCTACAAAGACTTTATAGAACTCATTTGTTAAAACATCCAAACCCGGACTTTTATTGCCTTGAGTGTTAACAATTGCTTCCTTGATTTCCATAATCGAAATCTCTTCATCACACATCATTCTATCTACCTGAGATACTTTGGCACTAATTGTATCCAACACTTTTTCAACACACACTTTATCTACATCATTCTTTTTGTAAAGATTTCTGTAAAAGGATTCAACTGTATCTAAGATCTCAACAAAATCGTTTACCTTTACACCTTTTTCATCTTCCAACTCTA
>NC_140019.1:1175000-1177500 GCF_964263955.1 Coregonus lavaretus
CATTAAACCGAAATTCAACAATATTCAAACATTTATTGAACTTAGTAAGAAATCAACTAAATCTATTCAACTTGTTAGAAAACGCATTCATTTGCCCAAGTCAATCATAAGACATGAACAAAATGCATCAGTGATTCGTATTTCCATGAACTTTCTGAAACGGCACAGGAATGCCCCTGTCTGTGTGCATGTGTGCGGTGCGCGCGTATGTCTACACTTTGTGTAGCCGTTAGCGATGATGCTAATGATAACCTTCTTCTGGTAGGGAAGGAATGGCTTTCCCCAAAACCTTCGCAAGTAAATGTTAAATACAAAGTAGCCTATGCCTGCCTGCCAGAATTATACCGTGATCATTTGCATCACTCCAGTGGCCATTTGTTCTACAGCAACACCGCTTAACCAAACAAAGGTCTCTTCCTGGTGCACGCTTGCATTTAAGGGTAACTACACAACAAAATCTAAATGTCTTACATTTTTCCCAGACCTCACAAATGGTCACCTGATAGGGTTTAAACATTGTTGTGGACATAAAACATCCAATTGTGCTGTTTTGCTATTAAAAAGGTGTACTTTTGAAAGCGAAAACCTGCCAAAACAGGGACAAACGGTCAACGGGGAAATCTAAACGGAGAAAAGGGAACTTGGGAATTAACGGAATCAGGCAAAACATTGAAGGGATTTTATAGTGCCCTAATGGACTACAGACATTGACTGTCTCCTAGACTAAAAACAAAGGCTGCATGTACTGCCTATATTTTGAGGGAAACGCACTGTCCATTATTTGATTTGATCAGGGCAGGGCAGCACACACAAACTGCATTTAGTCCAATAACAATCCATGATATTATTAGGGTGATAAATAAAAGGCAGTTGCTCCATGACACAAGAGCACGCTCTACTGGGACAAGAAGCTTACAGCACCTGGTATTCCCAGGCAGTCTCCCATCCAAGCCCGACCCTGCTTAGCTTCCGAGATCGGATGAGATCGGGTGTATTCAGGCTGGTATGGCCGTATCGAGGGAACAACTCTTGGTACACTATATAAAGTCAATGTGTCACTCACTCTGAAAGGGACACAGAAACGTATCCACTTTGTGACACAAACTGAAGAAGCTCAACCCTTGCTTACATTTCCAATATATATGTATATATATATATATTAAAGTCTTGTTGGGGGGGGGGGGAGAGGGCATATCCTATGTTGATTTTTAACAAGTTCATTGACTAGGGCCCTATAAAATAGGCGTTGCGGACCGAATCACGGAATCCAGACATTAAACCGAAATTCAACAATATTCAAACATTTATTGAACTTAGTAAGAAATCAACTAAATCTATTCAACTTGTTAGAAAACGCATTCATTTGCCCAAGTCAATCATATGAAATGAACAAAATGCATCAGTGATTCGTATTTCCATGAACTTTCTGGCACAGGAATGCCCCTGTCTGTGTGCATGTGTGCGGTGCGCGCGTATGTCTACACTTTGTGTATCCGTTAGCGATGATGCTAATGATAACCTTCTTCTGGTAGGGAAGGAATGGCTTTCCCCAAAACCTTCGCAAGTAAATGGTAACTACAAAGTAGCCTATGCCTGCCTGGCAGAATTATACCGTGATCATTTGCATCACTCCAGTGGCCATTTGTTCTACAGCAACACCGCTTAACCAAACAAAGGTCTCTTCCTGGTGCACGCTTGCATTTAAGGGTAACTACACCCCAAAATCTAAATGTCTTACATTTTTCCCAGACCTCACAAATGGTCACCTGATAGGGTTTAAACATTGTTGTGGACATAGAACATCCAATTGTGCTGTTTTGCTATTAAAAAGGTGTACTTTTGAGAGCGAAAACCTGCCAAAACAGGGACAAACAGTCAACGGGGAAATCTAAACGGAGAAAAGGGAACTTGGGAATTAACGGAATCAGGCAAAACATTGAAGGGATTTTATAGTGCCCTAATGGACTACAGACATTGACTGTCTCCTAGACTAAAAACAAAGGCTGCATGTACTGCCTATATTTTGAGGGAAACGCACTGTCCATTATTTGATTTGATCAGGGCGGGGCAGCACACACAAACTGCATTTAGTCCAATAACAATCCATGATATTATTAGGGTGATAAATAAAAGGCAGTTGCTCCATGACACAAGAGCACGCTCTACTGGGACAAAAAGCTTACAGCACCTGGTATTCCCAGGCAGTCTCCCATCCAAGTACTAACCAGGCCCGACCCTGCTTAGCTTCCGAGATCGGACGAGATCAGGCGTATTCAGGCTGGTATGGCCGTAAGCGAGGGAACAACTCAAGGTACACTATATAAAGTCAATGTATCACTCACTCTGAAAGGGACACAGAAACGTATCCACTTTGTGACACAAACTGAAGAAGCTCAACCCTTGCTTACATTTCCAATATATATATATATATTTGAGTCTTGTTGGGGGGGGGGGGGGGGGGGGGGGGGCGTATCCTATGTTGATTTATGACAAGTTCATT
>NC_140019.1:1190000-1202500 GCF_964263955.1 Coregonus lavaretus
ACGCTCTACTGGGACAAAAAGCTTACAGCACCTGGTATTCCCAGGCTGTCTCCCATCCAAGTACTAACCAGGCCCAACCCTGCTTAGCTTCCGAGATCGGACGAGATCGGGCGTATTCAGGCTGGTATGGCCGTAAGCGAGGGAACAACTCTTGGTACACTATATAAAGTCAATGTGTCACTCACTCTGAAAGGGACACAGAAACGTATCCACTTTGTGACACAAACTGAAGAAGCTCAACCCTTGCTTACATTTCCAATATATATATATATATTTGAGTCTTGTTGGGGGGGGGGGGGGGGGGCATGTCCTATGTTGATTTATGACAAGTTCATTGACTAGGGCCCTATAAAATAGGCGTTGCGGACCGAATCACGGAATCCAGACATTAAACCGAAATTCAACAATATTCAAACATTTATTGAACTTAGAAAGAAATCAACTAAATCTATTCAACTTGTTAGAAAACACATTCATTTGCCCAAGTCAATCATAAGACATGAACAAAATGCATCAGTGATTCGTATTTCCATTAACTTTCTGGCACAGGAATGCCCCTGTCTGTGTGCATGTGTGCGGTGCGCGCGTATGTCTACACTTTGTGTAGCCGTTAGCGATGATGCTAATGATAACCTTCTTCTGGTAGGGGAGGAATGGCTTTCCCCAAAACCTTCGCAAGTAAATGTTAACTACAAAGTAGCCTATGCCTGCCTGGCAGAATTATACCGTGATCATTTGCATCACTCCAGTGGCCATTTGTTCTACAGCAACACCGCTTAACCAAACAAAGGTCTCTTCCTGGTGCACGCTTGCATTTAAGGGTAACTACACCCCAAAATCTAAATGTCTTACATTTTTCCCAGACCTCACAAATGGTCACCTGATAGGGTTTAAACATTGTTGTGGACATAGAACATCCAATTGTGCTGTTTTGCTATTAAAAAGTTGTACTTTTGAGAGCGAAAACCTGCCAAAACAGGGACAAACGGTCAACGTGGAAATCTAAACGGAGAAAAGGGAACTTGGGATTTAACGGAATCAGGCAAAACATTGAAGGGATTTTATAGTGCCCTAATGGACTACAGACATTGACTGTCTCATAGACTAAAAACAAAGGCTGCATGTACTGCCTATATTTTAAGGGAAATGCACTGTCCATTATTTGATTTGATCAGGGCAGGGCAGCACACACAAACTGCATTTAGTCCAATAACAATGACCAGGCCCGACCCTGCTTAGCTTCCGAGATCGGACGAGATCGGGCGTATTCAGGCTGGTATGGCCGTAAGCAAGGGAACAACTCTTGGTACACTATATAAAGTCAATGTGTCACTCACTCTGAAAGGGACACAGAAACGTATCCACTTTGTGACACAAACTGAAGAAGCTCAACCCTTGCTTACATTTCCAATATATATATATATATATATATATATATATATATATATATATATATATATATATATATATATTTGAGTCTTGTGGGGGGGGGGGGTGGGGGGGAAGAGGGCATATCCTATGGTGATTTATGACAAGTTCATTGACTAGGGCCCTATAAAATAGGCGTTGCGGAACGAATCACGGAATCCAGACATTAAACCGAAATTCAACAATATTCAAACATTTTTTGAAATTAGTAAGAAATCAACTAAATCTATTTAACTTGTTAGAAAATGCATTCATTTGCCCAAGTCAATCATAAGACATGAACAAAATGCATCAGTGATTCGTATTTCCATGAACTTTCTGAAACGGCACAGGAATGCCCCTGTCTGTGTGCATGTGTGCGGTGCGCGCGTATGTCTACACTTTGTGTAGTCGTTAGCGATGATGCTAATGATAACCTTCTTCTGGTAGGGAAGGAAAGGCTTTCCCCAAAACCTTCGCAAGTAAATGTTAACTACAAAGTAGCCTATGCCTGCCTGACAGAATTATACCGTGATCATTTGCATCACTCCAGTGGCCATTTGTTCTACAGCAACACCACTTAACCAAACAAAGGTCTCTTCCTGGTGCACGCTTGCATTTAAGGGTAACTACACACCAAAATCTAAATGTCTTAAATTTTTCCCAGACCTCACAAATCGTCACCTGATAGGGTTTAAACATTGTTGTGGACATAGAACATCCAATTGTGCTGTTTTGCTATTAAAAAGGTGTACTTTTGAGAGCGAAAACCTGCCAAAACAGGGACAAACGGTCAACGGGGAAATCTAAACGGAGAAAAAGGAACTTGGGAATTAACGGAATCAGGCAAAATATTGAAGGGATTTTATAGTGCCCTAATGGACTACAGACATTGACTGTCTCCTAGACTAAAAACAAAGGCTGCATGTACTGCCTATATTTTGAGGGAAATGCACTGTCCATTATTTGATTTGATCAGGGCAGGGCAGGGCAGCACACACAAACTGCATTTAGTCCAATATCAATCCATGATATTGTTAGGGTGATAAATAAAAGGCAGTTGCTCCATGACACAAGAGCACGCTCTACTGGGACAAAAAGCTTACAGCACCTGGTATTCCCAGGCGGTCTCCCATCCAAGTACTGACCAGGCCCGACCCTGCTTAGCTTCCGAGATCGGACGAGATCGGGCGTATTCAATCTGGTATGGCCGTAAGCGAGGGAACAACTCTTGGTACACTATATAAAGTCAATGTGTCACTCACTCTGAACGGGACACAGAAACGTATCCACTTTGTGACACAAACTGAAAAAGCTCAACCCTTGCTTACATTTCCAATATATATATATATATATATTTTGAGGGAAACGCGATTCGTATTTCCATGAACTTTCTGAAACGGCACAGGAATGCCCCTGTCTGTGTGCATGTGTGCGGTGCCGCGTATGTCTACACTTTGTGTAGCCGTTAGCGATGATGCTAATGATAACCTTCTTCTGGTAGGGAAGGAATGGCTTTCCCCAAAACCTTCGCAAGTAAATGTTAAATACAAAGTAGCCTATGCCTGCCTGGCAGAATTATACCGTGATCATTTGCATCGCTCCAGTGGCCATTTGTTCTACAGCAACACCGCTTAACCAAACAAAGGTCTCTTCCTGGTGCACGCTTGCATTTAAGGGTAACTACACAACAAAATCTAAATGTCTTACATTTTTCCCAGACCTCACAAATGGTCACCTGATAGGGTTTAAACATTGTTGTGGACATAGAACATCCAATTGTGCTGTTTTGCTATTAAAAAGGTGTACTTTTGAGAGCGAAAACCTGCCAAAACAGGGACAAACGGTCAATGGGGAAATCTAAACGGAGAAAAGGGAACTTGGGAATTAACGAAATCAGGCAAAACATTGAAGGGATTTTATAGTGCCCTAATGGACTACAGACATTGACTGTCTCCTAGACTAAAAACAAAGGCTGCATGTACTGCCTATATTTTGAGGGAAACGCAATGTCCATTATTTGATTTGATCAGGGCAGGGCAGCACACACAAACTGCATTTAGTCCAATAACAATCCATGATATTATTAGGGTGATAAATAAAAGGCAGTTGCTCCATGACACAAGAGCACGCTCTACTGGGACAAAATGCTTACAGCACCTGGTATTCCCAGGCGGTCTCCCATCCAAGTACTAACCAGGCCCGACCCTGCTTAGCTTCCAAGATCGGACAAGATCTGGCGTATTCAGGCTGGTATGGCCGTAAGCGAGGGAACAACTCTTGGTACACTATATAAAGTCAATGTGTCACTCACTCTGAAAGGGACACAGAAACGTATCCACTTTGTGACACAAACTGAAGAAGCTCAACCCTTGCTTACATTTCCAATATATATATATCTATATATATATTTGAGTCTTGTTGGGGGGGGGGGGGGGGGGAGAGGGCATATCCTATGTTGATTTATGACAAGTTCATTGACTAGGGCCCTATAAAATAGGCGTTGCGGACCGAATCACGGAATCCAGACATTAAACCGAAATGCAACAATATTCAAACATTTATTGAACTTAGTAAGAAATCAACTAAATCTATTCAACTTGTTAGAAAACGCATTCATTTGCCCAAGTCAATCATAAGACATGAACAAAATGCATCAGTGATTCGTATTTCCATGAACTTTCTGGCACGGCACAGGAATGCCCCTGTCTGTGTGCATGTGTGCGGTGCGCGCGTATGTCTACACTTTGTGTAGCCGTTAGCGATGATGCTAATGATAACCTTCTTCTGGTAGGGAAGGAATGGCTTTCCCCAAAACCTTCGCAAGTAAATGTTAACTACAAAGTAGCCTATGCCTGCCTGGCAGAATTATACCGTGATCATTTGCATCACTCCAGTGGCCATTTGTTCTACAGCAACACCGCTTAACCAAACAAAGGTCTCTTCCTGGTGCACGCTTGCATTTAAGGGTAACTACACCCCAAAATCTAAATGTCTTACATTTTTCCCAGACCTCACAAATGGTCACCTGATAGGGTTTAAACATTGTTGTGGACATAGAACATCCAATTGTGCTGTTTTGCTATTAAAAAGGTGTACTTTTGAGAGCGAAAACCTGCCAAAACAGGGACAAACGGTCAACGGGGAAATCTAAACGGAGAAAAGGGAACTTGGGAATTAACGGAATCAGGCAAAACATTGAAGGGATTTTATAGTGCCCTAATGGACTACAGACATTGACTATCTCCTAGACTAAAAACAAAGGCTGCATGTACTGCCTATATTTTGAGGGAAACGCAATGTCCATTATTTGATTTGATCAGGGCAGGGCAGCACACACAAACTGCATTTAGTCCAATAACAATCCATGATATTATTAGGGTGATAAATAAAAGGCAGTTGCTCCATGACACAAGAGCACGCTCTACTGGGACAAAATGCTTACAGCACCTGGTATTCCCAGGCGGTCTCCCATCCAAGTACTAACCAGGCCCGACCCTGCTTAGCTTCCGAGATCAGACAAGATCTGGCGTATTTTTTTTTTTTTTTTTTTTTTTAATAAATAACCCATCATAGCTTTTACAGCTTATTTTTTTACATATCATAGCTTCATATTTCACATCACATCTTCACATATCATAGCTTCATATTTCACATCACATCTCATAGCTTCACAGCTTATTTTTACATATCATAGCTTCATATTTCACATCACATCTCATAGCTTCATATTTCACATCTCATAGCTTCACAGCTTATTTTTACATATCATAGCTTCATATTTCACATCACATCTTCACATCTCATAGCTTCTCAGCTTATTTTTACATATCATAGCTTCATATTTCACATCACATCTTCACATCTCAGCATATAACACAGATTATCAGTCCACGTCATAGCTTCTTACATGCTTTTACAGCAACTGGTATTCCAAGGAGGTCCCCCATCCAAGTACTAACCAGCCCTAAACCTGCTTAGCTTCCGAGATCTGACGAGATCGGGCGTATTCAGGCTGGTATGGCCGTAAGCGAGGGAACAACTCTTGGTACACTATATAAAGTCAATGTGTCACTCACTCTGAAAGGGACACAGAAACGTATCCACTTTGTGACACAAACTGAAGAAGCTCAACCCTTGCTTACATTTCCAATATATATATATATATATATATATATATATATATATATATTTGAGTCTTGTTGGGGGGGGGGGGGGGAGAGGGCATATCCTATGTTGATTTATGACAAGTTCATTGACTAGGGCCCTATAAAATAGGCGTTGCGGACCGAATCACGGAATCCAGACATTAAACCGAAATGCAACAATATTCAAACATTTATTGAACTTAGTAAGAAATCAACTAAATCTATTCAACTTGTTAGAAAACGCATTCATTTGCCCAAGTCAATCATAAGACATGAACAAAATGCATCAGTGATTCGTATTTCCATGAACTTTCTGGCACGGCACAGGAATGCCCCTGTCTGTGTGCATGTGTGCGGTGCGCGCGTATGTCTACACTTTGTGTAGCCGTTAGCGATGATGCTAATGATAACCTTCTTCTGGTAGGGAAGGAATGGCTTTCCCCAAAACCTTCGCAAGTAAATGTTAACTACAAAGTAGCCTATGCCTGCCTGGCAGAATTATACCGTGATCATTTGTATCACTCCAATGGCCATTTGTTCTACAGCAACACCGCTTAACCAAACAAAGGTCTCTTCCTGGTGCACGCTTGCATTTAAGGGTAACTACACCCCAAAATCTAAATGTCTTACATTTTTCCCAGACCTCACAAATGGTCACCTGATAGGGTTTAAACATTGTTGTGGACATAGAACATCCAATTGTGCTGTTTTGCTATTAAAAAGGTGTACTTTTGAGAGCGAAAACCTGCCAAAACAGGGACAAACGGTCAACGGGGAAATCTAAACGGAGAAAAGGGAACTTGGGAATTAACGGAATCAGGCAAAACATTGAAGGGATTTTATAGTGCCCTAATGGACTACAGACATTGACTGTCTCCTAGACTAAAAACAAAGGCTGCATGTACTGCCTATATTTTGAGGGAAACGCAATGTCCATTATTTGATTTGATCAGGGCAGGGCAGCACACACAAACTGCATTTAGTCCAATAACAATCCATGATATTATTAGGGTGATAAATAAAAGGCAGTTGCTCCATGACACAAGAGCACGCTCTACTGGGACAAAATGCTTACAGCACCTGGTATTCCCAGGCGGTCTCCCATCCAAGTACTAACCAGGCCCGACCCTGCTTAGCTTCCAAGATCGGACAAGATCTGGCGTATTCAGGCTGGTATGGCCGTAAGCGAAGGAACAACTCTTGGTACACTATATAAAGTTAATGTGTCACTCACTCTGAAAGGGACACAGAAACGTATCCACTTTGTGACACAAACTGAAGAAGCTCAACCCTTGCTTACATTTCCAATATATATATATCTATATATATATTTGAGTCTTGTTGGGGGGGGGGGGGGGGAGAGGGCATATCCTATGTTGATTTATGACAAGTTCATTGACTAGGGCCCTATAAAATAGGCGTTGCGGACCGAATCACGGAATCCAGACATTAAACCGAAATGCAACAATATTCAAACATTTATTGAACTTAGTAAGAAATCAACTAAATCTATTCAACTTGTTAGAAAACGCATTCATTTGCCCAAGTCAATCATAAGACATGAACAAAATGCATCAGTGATTCGTATTTCCATGAACTTTCTGGCACGGCACAGGAATGCCCCTGTCTGTGTGCATGTGTGCGGTGCGCGCGTATGTCTACACTTTGTGTAGCCGTTAGCGATGATGCTAATGATAACCTTCTTCTGGTAGGGAAGGAATGGCTTTCCCCAAAAGCTTCGCAAGTAAATGTTAACTACAAAGTAGCCTATGCCTGCCTGGCAGAATTATACCGTGATCATTTGCATCACTCCAGTGGCCATTTGTTCTACAGCAACACCGCTTAACCAAACAAAGGTCTCTTCCTGGTGCACGCTTGCATTTAAGGGTAACTACACCCCAAAATCTAAATGTCTTACATTTTTCCCAGACCTCACAAATGGTCACCTGATAGGGTTTAAACATTGTTGTGGACATAGAACATCCAATTGTGCTGTTTTGCTATTAAAAAGGTGTACTTTTGAGAGCGAAAACCTGCCAAAACAGGGACAAACGGTCAACGGGGATATCTAAACGGAGAAAAGGGAACTTGGGAATTAACGGAATCAGGCAAAACATTGAAGGGATTTTATAGTGCCCTAATGGACTACAGACATTGACTGTCTCCTAGACTAAAAACAAAGGCTGCATGTACTGCCTATATTTTGAGGGAAACGCAATGTCCATTATTTGATTTGATCAGGGCAGGGCAGCACACACAAACTGCATTTAGTCCAATAACAATCCATGATATTATTAGGGTGATAAATAAAAGGCAGTTGCTCCATGACACAAGAGCACGCTCTACTGGGACAAAATGCTTACAGCACCTGGTATTCCTAGGCGGTCTCCCATCCAAGTACTAACCAGGCCCGACCCTGCTTAGCTTCCGAGATCAGACAAGATCTGGCGTATTCAGGCTGGTATGGCCGTAAGCGAGGGAACAACTCTTGGTACACTATATAAAGTCAATGTGTCACTCACTCTGAAAGGGACACAGAAACGTATCCACTTTGTGACACAAACTGAAGAAGCTCAACCCTTGCTTACATTTCCAATATATATATATCTATATATATATTTGAGTCTTGTTGGGGGGGGGGGGGGGGGAGAGGGCATATCCTATGTTGATTTATGACAAGTTCATTGACTAGGGCCCTATAAAATAGGCGTTGCGGACCGAATCACGGAATCCAGACATTAAACCGAAATGCAACAATATTCAAACATTTATTGAACTTAGTAAGAAATCAACTAAATCTATTCAACTTGTTAGAAAACGCATTCATTTGCCCAAGTCAATCATAAGACATGAACAAAATGCATCAGTGATTCGTATTTCCATGAACTTTCTGGCACGGCACAGGAATGCCCCTGTCTGTGTGCATGTGTGCGGTGCGCGCGTATGTCTACACTTTGTGTAGCCGTTAGCGATGATGCTAATGATAACCTTCTTCTGGTAGGGAAGGAATGGCTTTCCCCAAAACCTTCGCAAGTAAATGTTAACTATAAAGTAGCCTATGCCTGCCTGGCAGAATTATACCGTGATCATTTGCATCACTCCAGTGGCCATTTGTTCTATAGCAACACCGCTTAACCAAACAAAGGTCTCTTCCTGGTGCACGCTTGCATTTAAGGGTAACTACACCCCAAAATCTAAATGTCTTACATTTTTCCCAGACCTCACAAATGGTCACCTGATAGGGTTTAAACATTGTTGTGGACATAGAACATCCAATTGTGCTGTTTTGCTATTAAAAAGGTGTACTTTTGAGAGCGAAAACCTGCCAAAACAGGGACAAACGGTCAACGGGGAAATCTAAACGGAGAAAAGGGAACTTGGGAATTAACGGAATCAGGCAAAACATTGAAGGGATTTTATAGTGCCCTAATGGACTACATACATTGACTGTCTCCTAGACTAAAAACAAAGGCTGCATGTACTGCCTATATTTTGAGGGAAACGCAATGTCTATTATTTGATTTGATCAGGGCAGGGCAGCACACACAAACTGCATTTAGTCCAATAACAATCCATGATATTATTAGGGTGATAAATAAAAGACAGTTGCTCCATGACACAAGAGCACGCTCTACTGGGACAAAATGCTTACAGCACCTGGTATTCCCAGGCGGTCTCCCATCCAAGTACTAACCAGGCCTGACCCTGCTTAGCTTCCGAGATCAGACAAGATCTGGCGTATTTTTTTTTTTTTTTTTTTTTTTTTTTTAAATAACCCATCATAGCTTTACAGCTTATTTTTTTACATATCATAGCTTCATATTTCACATCACATCTTCACAGCTTATTTTTACATATCATAGCTTCATATTTCACATCACATCTTCACATCTCATAGCTTCACAGCTTATTTTTACATATCATAGCTTCATATTTCACATCACATCTTCACAGCTTATTTTTTACATATCATAGCTTCATATTTCACATCACATAGCTTCACAGCTTATTTTTACATATCTTAGCTTCATATTTCACATCACATCTTCACATCTCAGCATATAACACAGATTATCAGTCCACGTCAAAGCTTCTTACATGCTTTTACAGCAACTGGTATTCCAAGGTGGTCCCCCATCCAAGTACTAACCAGCCCTAAACCTGCTTAGCTTCCGAGATCTGACGAGATCGGGCGTATTCAGGCTGGTATGGCCGTAAGCGAGGGAACAACTCTTGGTACACTATATAAAGTCAATGTGTCACTCACTCTGAAAGGGACACAGAAACGTATCCACTTTGTGACACAAACTGAAGAAGCTCAACCCTTGCTTAAATTTCCAATATATATATATATATATATATATATATATATATATATATATATATATATATATATATATATATTTGAGTCTTGTTGGGGGGGGGGGGGAAGAGGGCATATCCTATGTTGATTTATGACAAGTTCATTGACTAGGGCCCTATAAAATAGGCGTTGCGGACCGAATCACGGAATCCAGACATTAAACCGAAATGCAACAATATTCAAACATTTATTGAACTTAGTAAGAAATCAACTAAATCTATTCAACTTGTTAGAAAACGCATTCATTTGCCCAAGTCAATCATAAGACATGAACAAAATGCATCAGTGATTCGTATTTCCATGAACTTTCTGGCACGGCACAGGAATGCCCCTGTCTGTGTGCATGTGTGCGGTGCGCGCGTATGTCTACACTTTGTGTAGCCGTTAGCGATGATGGTAATGATAACCTTCTTCTGGTAGGGAAGGAATGGCTTTCCCCAAAACCTTCGCAAGTAAATGTTAACTACAAAGTAGCCTATGCCTGCCTGGCAGAATTATACCGTGATCATTTGCATCACTCCAGTGGCCATTTGTTCTACAGCAACACCGCTTAACCAAACAAAGGTCTCTTCCTGGTGCACGCTTGCATTTAAGGGTAACTACACCCCAAAATCTAAATGTCTTACATTTTTCCCAGACCTCACAAATGGTCACCTGATAGGGTTTAAACATTGTTGTGGACATAGAACATCCAATTGTGCTGTTTTGCTATTAAAAAGGTGTACTTTTGAGAGCGAAAACCTGCCAAAACAGGGACAAACGGTCAACGGGGAAATCTAAACGGAGAAAAGGGAACTTGGGAATTAACGGAATCAGGCAAAACATTGAAGGGATTTTTTTGTGCCCTAATGGACTACAGACATTGACTGTCTCCTAGACTAAAAACAAAGGCTGCATGTACTGCCTATATTTTGAGGGAAACGCAATGTCCATTATTTGATTTGATCAGGGCAGGGCAGCACACACAAACTGCATTTAGTCCAATAACAATCCATGATATTATTAGGGTGATAAATAAAAGGCAGTTGCTCCATGACACAAGAGCACGCTCTACTGGGACAAAATGCTTCCAGCACCTGGTATTCCCAGGCGGTCTCCCATCCAAGTACTAACCAGGCCCGACCCTGCTTAGCTTCCGAGATAGGACAAGATCTGGCGTATTCAGGCTGGTATGGCCGTAAGCGAGGGAACAACTCTTGGTACACTATATAAAGACAATGTGTCACTCACTCTGAAAGGGACACAGAAACGTATCCACTTTGTGACACAAACTGAAGAAGCTCAACCCTTGCTTACATTTCCAATATATATATATATATATATATATATATATATATATATATATATATATATATATATATATTTGAGTCTTGTTGGGGGGGGGGGGGGGGGGAGGGCATATCCTATGTTGATTTATGACATGTTCATTGACTAGGGCCCTATAAAATAGGCGTTGCGGACCGAATCACGGAATCCAGACATTAAACCGAAATGCAACAATATTCAAACATTTATTGAACTTAGTAAGAAATCAACTAAATCTATTCAACTTGTTAGAAAACGCATTCATTTGCCCAAGTCAATCATAAGACATGAACAAAATGCATCAGTGATTCGTATTTCCATGAACTTTCTGGCACGGCACAGGAATGCCCCTGTCTGTGTGCATGTGTGCGGTGCGCGCGTATGTCTACACTTTGTGTAGCCGTTAGCGATGATGCTAATGATAACCTTCTTCTGGTAGGGAAGGAATGGCTTTCACCAAAACGTTCGCAAGTAAATGTTAACTACAAAGTAGCCTATGCCTGCCTGGCAGAATTATACCGTGATCATTTGCATCACTCCAGTGGCCATTTGTTCTACAGCAACACCGCTTAACCAAACAAAGGTCTCTTCCTGGTGCACGCTTGCATTTAAGGGTAACTACACCCCAAAATCTAAATGTCTTACATTTTTCCCAGACCTCACAAATGGTCACCTGATAGGGTTTAAACATTGTTGTGGACATAGAACATCCAATTGTGCTGTTTTGCTATTAAAAAGGTGTACTTTTGAGAGCGAAAACCTGCCAAAACAGGGACAAACGGTCAACGGGGAAATCTAAACGGAGAAAAGGGAACTTGGGAATTAACGGAATCAGGCAAAACATTGAAGGGATTTTATAGTGCCCTAATGGACTACAGACATTGACTGTCTCCTAGACTAAAAACAAAGGCTGCATGTACTGCCTATATTTTGAGGGAAACGCACTGTCCATTATTTGATTTGATCAGGGCAGGGCAGCACACACAAACTGCATTTAGTCCAATAACAATCCATGATATTATTAGGGTGATAAATAAAAGGCAGTTGCTCCATGACACAAGAGCACGCTCTACTGGGACAAAATGCTTACAGCACCTGGTATTCCCAGGCGGTCTCCCATCCAAGTACTAACCAGGCCCGACCCTGCTTAGCTTCCGAGATCGGACGAGATCAGGCGTATTTTTTTTTTTTTTTTTTTTTTTTTAAATTAACCCATCTTTATATCATAGCTTCATATTTCACATCTTCACATCATATCATAGCTTCACAGCTTCTTT
>NC_140019.1:1207500-1232500 GCF_964263955.1 Coregonus lavaretus
TTATACCGTGATCATTTGCATCACTCCAGTGGCCATTTGTTCTACAGCAACACCGCTTAACCAAACAAATGTCTCTTCCTGGTGCACGCTTGCATTTAAGGGTAACTACACCCCAAAATCTAAATGTCTTACACTTTTCCCAGACCTCACAAATGGTCACCTGATAGGGTTTAAACATTGTTGTGGACATAGAACATCCAATTGTGCTGTTTTGCTATTAAAAAGGTGTACTTTTGAGAGCGAAAACCTGCCAAAACAGGGACAAACGGTCAACGGGGAAATCTAAACGGAGAAAAGGGAACTTGGGAATTAACGGAATCAGGCAAAACATTGAAGGGATTTTATGGTGCCCTAATGGACTACAGACATTGACTGTCTCCTAGACTAAAAACAAAGGCTGCATGTACTGCCTATATTTTGAGGGAAACACACTGTCCATTATTTGATTTGATCAGGGCAGGGCAGCACACACAAACTGCATTTAGTCCAATAACAATCCATGATATTATTAGGGTGATAAATAAAAGGTAGTTGCTCCATGACACAAGAGCACGCTCTACTGGGACAAAAAGCTTACAGCACCTGGTAATCCCAGGCAGTCTCCCATCCAAGTACTAACCAGGCCCGACCCTGCTTAGCTTCCGAGATCGGACGAGATCGGGCGTATTTTTTTTTTTTTTTTTTTTTTTTTTTTTTAAAGAATTAACCCATCATAGCTTTTTTACAGCTTATATATTTTTTTACATATCATAGCTTCATATTTCACATCACATAGCTTCACAGCTTATTTTTACATATCATAGCTTCATATTTCACATCTCATAGCTTCACAGCTTATTTTTTTTCCATATCATAGCTTCATATTTCACATCTTCACATCTCAGCCTATAACGCAGATTATCAGTCCACGTCATAGCTTCTTACATGCTTTTACAGCAACTGGTATTCCAAGGTGGTCCCCCATCCAAGTACTAACCAGCCCTAAACCTGCTTAGCTTCCGAGATCTGACGAGATCGGGCGTATTCAGGCTGGTATGGCCGTAAGCGAGGGAACAACTCTTGGTACACTATATAAAGTCAATGTGTCACTCACTCTGAAAGGGACACAGAAACGTATCCACTTTGTGACACAAACTGAAGAAGCTCAACCCTTGCTTACATTTCCAATATATATATATATATATATATATATATATATATATATATATATATATATATATATTTGAGTCTTGTTGGGGGGGGGGGAAGAGGGCATATCTTATGTTGATTTATGACAAGTTCATTGACTAGGGCCCTATAAAATAGGCTTTGCGGACCGAATCACGGAATCCAGACATTAAACCGAAATGCAACAATATTCAAACATTTATTGAACTTAGTAAGAAATCAACTAAATCTATTCAACTTGTTAGAAAATGCATTCATTTGCCCAAGTCAATCATAAGACATGAACAAAATGCATCAGTGATTCGTATTTCCATGAACTTTCTGAAACGGCACAGGAATGCCCCTGTCTGTGTGCATGTGTGCGGTGCGCGCGTATGTCTACACTTTGTGTAGCCGTTAGCGATGATGCTAATGATAACCTTCTTCTGGTAGGGAAGGAATGGCTTTCCCCAAAACCTTCGCAAGTAAATGTTAACTACAAAGTAGCCTATGCCTGCCTGGCAGAATTATACTGTGATCATTTACATCACTCCAGTGGCCATTTGTTCTACAACAACACCACTTAACCAAACAAAGGATTCTTCCTGGTGCACGCTTGCATTTAAGGGTAACTACACCCCAAAATCTAAATGTCTTACATTTTTCCCAGACCTCACAAATGGTCACCTGATAGGGTTTAAACATTGTTGTGGACATAGAACATCCAATTGTGCTGTTTTGCTATTAAAAAGGTGTACTTTTGAGAGCGAAAACCTGCCAAAACAGGGACAAACGGTCAACGGGGAAATCTGAACGGAGAAAAGGGAACTTGGGAATTAACGGAATCAGGCAAAACATTGAAGGGATTTTATAGTGCCCTAATGGACTACAGACATTGACTGTCTCCTAGACTAAAAACAAAGGCTGCATGTACTGCCTATATTTTGAGGGAAACGCACTGTCCATTATTTGATTTGATCAGGGCAGGGCAGCACACACAAACTGCATTTAGTCCAATAACAATCCATGATATTATTAGGGTGATAAATAAAAGGCAGTTGCTCCATGACACAAGAGCACGCTCTACTGGGACAAAAAGCTTACAGCACCTGGTATTCCCAGGCGGTCTCCCATCCAAGTACTAACCAGGCCCGACGCTGCTTAGCTTCCGAGATCGGACGAGATCAGGCGTATTTTTTTTTTATTTTTTTTTTTTTTTTTATTATCAAAAAATTCAATTTTTTACAATATTTACAGTACAATATTACAAAGAACAATACAGAAGACACTAGCCTAACATAGGCAGGTGAACAATTCACCCCCTATCAAATCAAAGAACCCAAAGAAATAAAAATACAAAAAAAAACTATTATACAAAAAAAAACAGACATGACTAAGACATAACAAATTCCACCCACAAAATAGGCAGATAAAAGCCACCCCCTATCAAATAAAAAAAAAACAAAGAAAATATTCAAAATAATTCTTTCAAAAATTATAAGTGATTCCTCCACCATCCACCTTTGCAATCAACCCACACCCCTCAACAAAATGTTCATCAAAATCTTCCATCCCATAATTAAACAACATATCCATGTGTTTACTAAACAGTGATATAAAAATACCCCACACCTTCACCCTCTTCCTATCAAAAAAACCATAATTCCTCCTACAAAAAATAGCATACCTCACAAAACTCAAAACAATATTCAACAAGCACACATTAACGCCATCACATTTACCAGACACTCCAAATAACACAAGTTCCTCCCACACATACTTTTTCAAGAAATCACCCCCCCAGTTTTTACTTAACATTTCCTTAACTTTACAAAACATATCTTTTAATTCCTCACATTCTATAAACAAATGCATAAGCGTTTCTGGGAAACATCCACATATATCGCATTCCCTTTTTACTTCACAATTAATTTGATGTAACACCACCTTTGTAAATATTCTATTGTGTCTTAACTTAAAATCATTATTTTCACACTCCTTACTATTATATTTTACATTTAAATTTTCCCATATCTTTTTTTCATCCAATTCTGGAAAAACTGTTTTCCAAAATTTTTCAGCAGCCGGCCTTCTATAACATTTTCCTACCATTATTCTATACAATATTTTCACTGGTATAGTAGATAAATGTACTTTCTTCTCACTGCTACCAATGAACAAATTAGGAAATACAAACAGATTTTCTCTTTCAACCTCACTATTTATTAAATCCACCCATGCGCTTGGTATGCTATTCTTTATCTTGTCATACATATTATTCACTGTTCCCCTTCCCACCTCTTCATCCCATTCCTTGATAATATCAAAAATAGCTTATTCAGGTAAAAACCCTGGAATTACCTCATAGGTATAATCTTTTATTTGTCGCAGACCTGCACTCCTAAATACTTTATTATACAAAACTTGTTCTTTGTTCTTGATTTTCTCATTCAGAAATATAGGTTGATTCATAATCAGGTCAATATGACCACATTCATAATATACATTAGGCAACAACTCTGCCCATGCATTTAGCACCTCTTTATAAAAATCTGGTACCTTTTCAAACATTTTCCTTTTAAGCCCCATCAATAAACCATTATCTCCACATCCACCACTCTCCTCTAAGTAGACCTTAAAGAAGTGTTTCCAGCCATAATCTTCACTGTCATACAAATATTTCTTTACTGTTTTTATCCTAATAGCTTTTCTTTTGACATCTAAATCTACAAGTTTTAAACCTCCATCCACATAGTCAGCTATCAATGTTTTCTGAGATATTCTAACACCTTTACCATCCCATATAAAATTAGACACCACCTTATTTAATTCATTTAGCACCCACTCAGGCATGTCCAGGACTCCCAAAACATACACAAATTTAGATAATACCAAAGCATTTGCAACAATTACTTTACCTTTTAACCTTAATTTTCTATTTTTCCAGAAATTTAACGTTAGCTTGACTTTATTAAGGATCCCAGTCCAAGTTATATCTTTTGCCTCTTTCTCCTTTACACCAATGTTTACTCCCAGCACTTTAATAAAATCCCTTGCTATCTTGAATGGAATCTCACACTTATTTGCATCGATATCCCCAACAAACATTATTTCAGTCTTCTCTATATTAACTTTAGCGCCCGATGCCTTACCATATATATCTATGATTCTCATAATGCTTCCAATGCTTCCTATATCTTTCACAGTGCAAGTAGTGTCATCAGCGTACTGATGTACAACACTGATACCACCACCTGGGATTCCGACACCCCTTACCTCTTTATTACTATTTATTAAAGTAGCTAACGGTTCTGTAGAAATACTGTACAACAGAGCTGACAAAGGACAGCCCTGCCTTACTGACCTCTCTACAGGAAAAGTATCTGTTACCACTCCGTTACATTTGACACAACTTTTAGCCCCGCTGTACAACAGGTTGATCCAAGCTACAAACTTTGGCCCAAAACCAAACCTCTCCATAGTCTGTAATAGGAAGCTATGCTCCACTCTATCAAAGGCTTTGTTAAAATCCAAACTTAATACTATACCGCCTTCATTTTTCATTTGATTAACAACATCTCTAATTGTACAAATTACATCTGCAACATCTCTTCCAGGTATACCGTAGGCTTGTGTTGATGCAATAATACTCCCAATCACCTTTTTCATCCTATTCGCTAACACTTTAGTCAATATCTTATAATCGGAATTTAGAAGACTAATAGGCCTATAATTTTCTAACTTGAATCTACTGCCCCTATTCTTGAATAAAATCGTTAACATACCAGTTGACATAGACTCAGGGATTTCCTTATTCTCTTCCATATAATGAAACACCTTCCCTAAAATGGGTGCCAAAATATCTACAAAGACTTTATAGAACTCATTTGTTAACCCATCCAAACCCGGACTTTTATTGCCTTGAGTGTTAACAATTGCTTCCTTGATTTCCATAATCGAAATCTCTTCATCACACATCATTCTATCTACCTGAGATACTTTGGCACTAATTGTATCCAGCACTTTTTCAACACATACTTTATCTACATCATTCTTTTTGTAAAGATTTCTGTAAAAGGATTCAACTGTATCTAAGATCTCAACAAAATCGTTTACCTTTACACCTTTTTCATTTTCCAACTCTACAATGTAACTCTTAGTTTGTTTTCTTTTTTCAAGCCCCAAAAAACAGGATGTACATTTCTCTCCCTCCAAAGCGTACTGTGCCCTACTCCTAACAATAGCACCCAAACATTTCTTTTTTTCATAACGACCCAGCTCTGCATGGATTTTCAAATAATTCACAACATCATAGTCTGGATCAGTATCAGCCTTTTCAAGTTCATGCAACATCCTATTTCTAAGCATTGTTTCTTTCTGCTTATCTAACCGGTTGTGATTTCTAGCATACCTAATACTCCTGTTTTTTACTTTTCCTTTCACTTCCTCCCACCATAAACACACATTCTCTTTTAACAGTACATTAGACATTTCATCATTAATACATTCAACAATTTCATTTCTATATCCTTCCTCCTTTAACAGACTGGCATTTAAACACCAGACACCTCCCCCTCTCCTCTCCACACCAAAACCCATTTGAAATGACATTACTGCGTGATCACTATATGCTGTAAAGTTATATGACATCTTCTTAACATGCTGCACCAATTCTTGTTTTGCTAGACATAAATCAATTCTGCTTTGTTTTAATTCCTTTAGCACCACCTGCCTTCTAGAAAACACTCTTCTGTTTGGATTTTCAGCCCTCCATATATCTACTAGATTCTCCTCATTCATAAGTTTCCATAATGCATTTCTAGAAGAGTCATATCTGAATCTAGCACAACTAGAGGCATCCATTCTACTACACCTCACATTAAAGTCTCCTATCAATATACAGTTTTCTGAGCACAGTGTTTTTAAGTTGTGAAACATTTCTCTCCTTTCAGATTCAATGTTTGAAGCATAAACATTGATTAAACGAAAAACTACATTTTGCACTTCAAATTCAATTGCAATAAGTCTGCCATCATTGTCAGCATATATTTGTTTTACATTTTGAACCACATCGTTTTTTATCAAAATAGCCACACCACATGTTTTATCACTTCCATGACTACAAAAAATTAAATCAGACCATTTACTCTGAATCTCCTGTATTTTGGAATCTGTCCAATTGGTCTCTTGAAAACACAACATGTCTGCCTTAACAGACACTAAAACCTGCTCAAATTTGCTCATGTTTCTCAAACTGTTACCATTTAGGGATGCGACTGTAATCATTAGTAATGTGTGCAGAGGTATAATCAGAGCAAAACAAGTCCTTTCAAAACCTACTTTTTCTTTTTTCCAAATCCCATCATCTCCCTAGTTTTCGACAATGACCTCTTATTTTTTGCAAACAACTGATGATCCTCACTATCTATTTCATCCTCCGTCTCCTGATTTGGAGCGGCAGGGAAGCCTTTTGAAAAGTGCGCTTTAACAGTGCCAGTGACTTCAGTGGACCCAGCTCGCTCTTTGGTGTCATTTTTACACACGCTTGAAACTGGCTCAGGCACCTGAGAAGCACCTTGCACCATCTCTACCTGTGTATGTATTTCACCCATCATGTGCTGCTGTTCCACCTTGTCAGCAGCAGAGACCAAAACTGCGTCTCGTGTTTTGCCAGAAGACATTACAGGCTCTTCAGGCATATCTGCCACTGTCTCTGAAGTCACACTCCCCATGTCACTCTCTTTTTCTCCTTCCATAAACACACTCCCCTCCTCTTCCTCAGAAGTGAGGTCCATTGTTTGCAAAAGTAAGTGATCTTTTCCCTTCTTACAGCTACATCTAACTTTCGGTCTGTCACACATTTCACACACATTACCTATGTTCAAACATTCTCTGGCATAATGCCCTTGTTCACTACATTTATGGCAAGTGAATTCTGGACATTCCTTAAGTATGTGCCCCGGCTGAATACATAGTCTACATACCTTCACTTGATTGTCATGGATTACACGAAAATATTCAAATCCCTCGACAGTGTTAAATTTGGTAGAATATGGCAAGGATTGCACATTGTCTGTGAACTTCACCTTGCAAAATCTCGTCCCGTCCACAATGTCTGTTCCTGGCCACATCCTCCTCTTGATTGGCGTGGTCGCCTTCACTTTCCAGCCTCTTAGTTTCTCATATATCTCCCCATCTGTAATGTATGCAGGCAAGTTCAAAAAGGACACCACAAGCTCATCGTTCCCTAGCTCTTTAGCCATGATTTGACAGTTCTTTATCTTTAGCCCGTCCATTAGTCTTTCTTTTCCTTTTACATGAGACATTGTTATTTCATACTTATTTCCGTCTCTCATTCTACATCCAAGTATTGTTCCACAAACTTCCCTTATTCCTCTCAGCAATTCCATCGTTGTTATTTTCCCTTCTCCAATTATTTCCACGTTCACCGTCAGTTCCTTCTCATACTTTCTTTTCTTCAGTTCTTCATTTGAAATTCTGATTTCACTGTTGTCCTTTCTCGTCGTCGTTTGTATTCTTGATGTTGACGCCATGTTGTCCATCCGGTTATTTTAATCAATATCCCCCAAACAGCTCACGCCGATGGGGGATAATAACAAAAAAGTTTCAAAGAAAATCAACTACAATCACACACAAACTTTCAAACTTATAAATAAAAAAAAACTCCAAACAAACGATATCCTCTCTCAAGCACTCAGACACCTGCTGCTCATCCACTTCCTGAAATTCCAAAAAGGGGCGTATTCAGGCTGGTATGGCCGTAAGCAAGTGAACAACTCTTGGTACACTATATAAAGTCAATGTGTCACTCACTCTGAAAGGGACACAGAAACGTATCCACTTTGTGACACAAACTGAAGAAGCTCAACCCTTGCTTACATTTCCAATATATATATATATATATATATATATATATATATATATATATATATATATATATATATATATATATATATATATATATATATATATACATATTTTAGTCTTGTTGGGGGGGGGGGAAGAGGGCATATCATATGTTGATTTATGACAAGTTCATTGACTAGGACCCTATAAAATAGGCGTTGCGGACCGAATCACGGAATCCAGACATTAAACCGAAATGCAACAATATTCAAACATTTATTGAACTTAGTAAGAAATCAACTAAATCTATTCAACTTGTTAGAAAACGCATTCATTTGCCCAAGTCAATCATAAGACATGAACAATATGCATCAGTGATTCGTATTTCCATGAACTTTCTGAAACGGCACAGGAATGCCCCTGTCTGTGTGCATGTGTGCGGTGCTCGCGTATGTCTACACTTTGTGTAGCCGTTATCGATGATGCTAATGATAACCTTCTTCTGGTAGGGAAGGAATGGCTTTCCCCAAAACCTTCGCAAGTAAATGTTAACTACAAAGTAGCCTATGCCTGCCTGGCAGAATTATACCGTGATCATTTGCATCACTCCAGTGGCCATTTGTTCTACAGAAACACAGCTTAACCAAACTAAGGTCTCTTCCTGGTGCACGCTTGCATTTAAGGGTAACTACACCCCAAAATCTAAATGTCTTACATTTTTCCCAGACCTCACAAATGGTCACCTGATAGGGTTTAAACATTGTTGTGGACATAGAACATCCAATTGTGCTGTTTTGCTATTAAAAAGGTGTACTTTTGAGAGCGAAAACCTGCCAAAACAGGGACAAACGGTCAACGGGGAAATCTAAACGGAGAAAAGGGAACTTGGGAATTAACGGAATCAGGCAAAACATTGAAGGGATTTTATAGTGCCCTAATGGACTACAAACATTGACTGTCTCCTAGACTAAAAACAAAGGCTGCATTTACTGCCTATATTTTGAGGGAAACGCACTGTCCATTATTTGATTTGATCAGGGCAGGGCAGCACACACAAACTGCATTTAGTCCAATAACAATCCATGATATTATTAGGGTGATAAATAAAAGGCAGTTGCTCCATGACACAAGAGCATGCTCTACTGGGACAAAAAGCTTACAGCACCTGGTATTCCCAGGCAGTATCCCATCCAAGTACTAACCAGGCCCGACCCTGCTTAGCTTCCGAGATCAGACGAGATCGGGCGTATTCAGGCTGGTATGGCCGTAAGCGAGGGAACAACTCTTGGTACACTATATAAAGTCAATGTGTCACTCACTCTGAAAGGGACACAGAAACGTATCCACTTTGTGACACAAACTGAAGAAGCTCAACCCTTGCTTACATTTCCAATATATATATATATATATATATATATATATATATATATATATATATATATATATATATATATATATATATATATATACATATTTTAGTCTTGTTGGGGGGGGGGGAAGAGGGCATATCATATGTTGATTTATGACAAGTTCATTGACTAGGACCCTATAAAATAGGCGTTGCGGACCGAATCACGGAATCCAGACATTAAACCGAAATGCAACAATATTCAAACATTTATTGAACTTAGTAAGAAATCAACTAAATCTATTCAACTTGTTAGAAAACACATTCATTTGCCCAAGTCAATCATAAGACATGAACAAAATGCATCAGTGATTCGTATTTCCATGAATTTTCTGGCACGGCACAGGAATGCCCCTGTCTGTGTGCATGTGTGCGGTGCGCGCGTATGTCTACACTTTGTGTAGCCGTTAGCGATGATGCTAATGATAACCTTCTTCTGGTAGGGAAGGAATGGCTTTCCCCAAAACCTTCGCAAGTAAATGTTAACTACAAAGTAGCCTATGCCTGCCTGGCAGAATTATACCGTGATCATTTGCATCACTCCAGTGGCCATTTGTTCTACAGCAACACCGCTTAACCAAACAAAGGTCTCTTCCTGGTGCACGCTTGCATTTAAGGGTAACTACACCCCAAAATCTAAATGTCTTACATTTTTCCCAGACCTCACAAATGGTCACCTGATAGGGTTTAAACATTGTTGTGGACATAGAACATCCAATTGTGCTGTTTTGCTATTAAAAAGGTGTAATTTTGAGAGCGAAAACCTGCCAAAACAGGGACAAACGGTCAACGGGGAAATATAAACGGAGAAAAGGGAACTTGGGAATTAACGGAATCAGGCAAAACATTGAAGGGATTTTATAGTGCCCTAATGGACTACAGACATTGACTGTCTCCTAGACTAAAAACAAAGGCTGCATGTACTGCCTATATTTTGAGGGAAACGCACTGTCCATTATTTGATTTGATCAGGGCAGGGCAGCACACACAAACTGCATTTAGTCCAATAACAATCCATGATATTATTAGGGTGATAAATAAAAGGCAGTTGCTCCATGACACAAGAGCACGCTCTACTGGGACAAAAAGCTTACAGCACCTGGTATTCCCAGGCAGTCTCCCATCCAAGGACTAACCAGTCCCGACACTGCTTAGCTTCCGAGATCGGACGAGATCGGGCGTATTTTTTTTTTTTTTTTTTTTTTTTAAATAACCCATCATAGCTTTACAGCTTATTTTTACATATCATAGCTTCATACTTCACATCACATCTTCACAGCTTATTTTTTTTTACATATCATAGCTTCATATTTCACATCACATCTTCACATCTCATAGCTTCACAGCTTATTTTTACATATCATAGCTTCATATTTCACATCACATCTTCACAGCTTATTTTTACATATCATAGCTTCATATTTCACATCACATCTTCACATCTCATAGCTTCACAGCTTTTTTTTACATATCATAGCTTCATATTTCACATCACATCTTCACAGCTTATTTTTACATATCATAGCTTCATATTTCACATCACATCTTCACATCTCATAGCTTCACAGCTTATTTTTACATATCATAGCTTCATATTTCACATCACATCTTCACATCTCATAGCTTCACAGCTTATTTTTACATATCATAGCTTCATATTTCACATCACATCTTCACATCTCATAGCTTCACAGCTTATTTTTACATATCATAGCTTCATATTTCACATCACATCTTCACATCTCATAGCTTCACAGCTTATTTTTACATATCATAGCTTCATATTTCACATCACATCTTCACATCTCATAGCTTCACAGCTTATTTTTACATATCATAGCTTCTTACATGCTTTTACAGCAACTGGTATTCCAAGGTGGTCCCCCATCCAAGTACTAACCAGCCCTAAACCTGCTTAGCTTCCGAGATCTGACGAGATCGGGCGTATTCAGGCTGGTATGGCCGTAAACAAAGGAACAACGCTTGGTACACTATATAAAGTCAATGTGTCACTCACTCTGAAAGGGACACAGAAACGTATCCACTTTGTGACACAAACTGAAGAAGCTCAACCCTTGCTTACATTTCCAATATATATATATATATATATATATATATATATATATATATATATATATATATTTGAGTCTTGTGGGGGGGGGGGGGGGGGGGGAAGAGGGCATATCCTATGTTGATTTATGACAAGTTCATTGACTGGGGCCCTATAAAATAGGCGTTGCGGACCGAATCACGGAATCCAGACATTAAACCGAAATTCAACAATATTCAAACATTTATTGAACTTAGTAAGAAATCAACTAAATCTATTCAACTTGTTAGAAAACGCATTCATTTGCCCAAGTCAATCATAAGACATGAACAAAATGCATCAGTGATTCGTATTTCCATGAACTTTCTGAAACGGCACAGGAATGCCCCTGTCTGTGTGCATGTGTGCGGTGCGCGCGTATGTCTACACTTTGTGTAGCCGTTAGCGATGATGGGGAATGTGCGTTGTGTTTGGGTGAAAGCGAATTTTAGTCTAGAGTCTGTTTACGTCGGAGAAGGTGCTGATAATGGGTATAATCTGTGGTTCTGTGTGAGTTCTCCCGGGAGAGTTATGGAGGTTAAGTTTAAGGTTAAGGTTGAGGTTGAGGTTAGGGTTAAGGTTAGGGTTAAGGTTAGGGTTAAGGTTAGGGTTAAGGTTAGGGGTAAGGTTGGGGTTAAGGTTAAGGTAGGTTAGGTTAGGTTAGGTTAGGTTAGGTTAGGTTAAGGTTAGGGTTAGGGTTAGGGTTAGGGTTAGGGTTAGAAAAGGCAGTTGCTCCATGACACATATATTTTGAGGGAAACGCACTGTCTATTATTTAATTTGATTAGGGCAGGGCAGGGCAGGGCAGCACATACAAACTGCATTTAGTCCAATAAAAATACATGATATTATTATCATGGTACACTATATAAACTCTTGGTACACTATATAAAGAAATGAAGAAAATGTATCAGTGATTCGAATTTCCGTGCAACTTATTGAACCGACTAAAAACAAAGGCTGAATGTACTGCCTATATTTTGAGGAAAACGCATTGTCTATTATTTAATTTGATCATGGCAGAGCAGCACATACAAACTGCATTTAGTCCAATAAAAATACATGATATTATTAGGGTGATAAATAAAAGGCAGTTGCTCCATGACACATATATTTTGATGGAAACGCACTGTCTATTATTTAATTTGATCAGGGCAGGGCAGGGCAGCACATACAAACTGCATTTAGTCCAATAAAAATACATGATATTATTAGGGTGATAAATAAAAGACAGTTGCTCCATGACACATATATTTTGAGGGAAACGCACTCTCTATTATTTAATTTGATCAGGGCAGGGCAGGGCAGCACATACAAACTGCATTTAGTCCAATAAAAATACATGATATTATTAGGGTGATAAATAAAAGGCAGTTGCTCCATGACACAAGAGCACTCTCTAGTGGAACAAAAAGCTTACAGCACCTGGTATTCCCAGGCAGTCTCCCATCCAAGTACTAACCAGAACCAATCCTGCTTAGCTTCCGAGATCAGACGAGATCGGGAGTATTCAGGCTGGTATTGCCATTAGCACAGGAACAACTCTTGGTACACTATATAAAGACATGAACAAAATGTATCAGTGATTCGTATTTCCATGCAACTTAATGAACCGACTAAAAACAAAGGCTGAATGTACTGTCTATATTTTGAGGGAAACGCACTGTCTATTATTTAATTTGATCAGGGCAGGGCAGGGCAGCACATACAAACTGCATTTAGTCCAATTAAAATACATGATATTATTAGGGTGATAAATAAAAGGCAGTTGCTCCATGACACAGTATATATTTTGAGGGAAACGCACTGTCTATTATTTACTTTGATCAGGGCAGGGCAGGGCAGGGCAGGGCAGGGCAGGGCAGGGCAGGGCAGCACATACAATCTGCATTTAGTCCAATAAAATTACATGATATTATAAGGGTGATAAATAAAAGGCAGTTGCTCCATGACACAAGAGCACTCTCTAGTGGAACAGAAGGCTTACAGCACCTGGTAGTCCCAGGAAGTCTCCCATCCAAGTACTAACCAGGCCCAATCCTGCTTAGCTCCCGAGATAAGACGAGATTGGGTGTATTCAGGCTGGTATGGCCATAAGCATGGGAACAACTCTTGGTACACTATATGAAGATATGAAGAAAATGTATCAGCGATTCGAATTTCCGTGCATCTTATTGAACCGACTAAAAACAAAGGCTGAATGTACTGCCTATATTTTGAGGGAAACGCATTGTCTATTATTTAATTTGATCATGGCAGAGCAGCACATACAAACTGCATTTAGTCCAATAAAAACACATGATATTATTAGGGTGATAAATAAAAGGCAGTTGCTCTATGACACAAGAGCACTCTCTAGTGGATCAAAAAGCTTACAGCACCTGGTATTCCCAGGCAGTCTTCCATCCAAGTACTAACCAGGCCCAATCCTGCTTAGCTTCCGAGATCAGACGAGATCAGGCATATTCAGGCTGGTATGGCCTTAAGCGCAGGAACATCTCTTGGAACACTATATAAAGACATGAACAAAATGTATCAGTGATTCGTATTTCCATGCAACTTAATGAACCGACTAAAAACAAAGGCTGAATGTACTGTCTATATTTTTAGGGAAATGCACTGTCTATTATTTAATTTGATCAGGGCAGGGCAGGGCAGCACATACAAACTGCATTTAGTCCAATAAAAATACATGATATTATTAGGGTGATAAATAAAAGGCAGTTGCTACATGACACAAGAGCACTCTCTAGTTGAACAAAAAGCTTACAGCACATGGTATTCCCAGGCTGTCTCCCATCCAAGTACTAACCAGGCCCAATCCTGCTTAGCTTCCGAGATCAAACGAGATCGGGTGTATTCAGGCTGGTATGGCCGTAAGGGAGTGAACAACTCTTGGTACACTATATAAAGACATGAACAAAATGTACCAGTGATTCGAATTTCCGTGCAACTTAATGAACCGACTAAAAACAAAGGCTGAATGTAATGCCTATAATTTGAGGGAAACGCTTTGTCTATTATTTAATTTGACCAGGGCAGGGCAGCACATACAAACTGCATTTAGTCCAATAAAAGTACATGATATTATTAGGGTGATAAATAAAAGGCAGTTGCTCCATGACACATATATTTTGAGGGAAACGCACTGTCTATTATTTAAATTGATCAGGGCAGGGCAGGGCAGCACATACAAACTGCATTTAGTCCAATAAAATTACATGATATTATTAGGGTGATATATAAAAGGCAGTTGCTCCATGACACAAGAGTACTCTCCAGTGGAACAAAAAGCTTACAGCACCTGGTATTCCCAGGCGGTTTCCCAGGCGGTCTCCCATCCAAGTACTAACCAGGCCCAATCCTGCTCAGCTTCCGAGATCAGACGAGATCAGGCATTTTTTTTTTTTTTTTTTTTTTTTTTTTAAGAATTAACCCATCATAGCTTTTTACAGCTTATATTTTTTTACATATCATAGCTTCATATTTCACATCACATCTTCACATCTCATAGCTTCACAGCTTATTTTTACATATCATAGCTTCATATTTCACATCTCATAGCTTCACAGCTTATTTTTACATATCATAGCTTCATATTTCACATCACATCTTCACATCTCATAGCTTCACAGCTTATTTTTTACATATCATAGCTTCATATTTCACATCACATCTTCACAGCTTATTTTTTTACATATCATAGCTTCATATTTCACATCTTCACATCTCAGCCTATAACGCAGATTATCAGTCCACGTCATAGCTTCTTACATGCTTTTACAGCAACTGGTATTCCAAGGTGGTCCCCCATCCAAGTACTAACCAGCCCTAAACCTGCTTAGCTTCCGAGATCTGACGAGATCGGGCATATTCAGGCTGGTATGGCCGTAAGCGAAAGAACAACTCTTGCTACACTATATAAAGACATGAACAAAATTTGTCAGCGATTCGTATTTCCATGCAACTTAATGAACCGACTAAAAACAAAGGCTGAATGTACTGCCTATATTTTGAGGGAAACGCTTTGTCTATTATTTAATTTGACCAGTGCATGGCAGCACATACAAACTGCATTTAGTCCAATAAAAATAAATTACATGATATTATAAGGGTGATAAATAAAAGGCAGTTGCTCCATGACACAAGAGCACTCTCTAGTGGAACAGAAGGCTTACAGCACCTGGTAGTCCCAGGAAGTCTCCCATCCAAGTACTAACCAGGCCCAATCCTGCTTAGCTCCCGAGATAAGACGAGATCAGGCATATTCAGGATGGTATGGCCGTAAGCGAAAGAACAACTCTTGGTACACTATATAAAGACATGAACAAAATTTGTCAGCGATTCGTATTTCCATGCAACTTAATGAACCGACTAAAAACAAAGGCTGAATGTACTGCCTATATTTTGAGGGAAACGCTTTGTCTATTATTTAATTTGACCAGTGCATGGCAGCACATACAAACTGCATTTAGTCCAATAAAAATAAATTACATGATATTATTAGGGTGATAAATAAAATGCAGTTGCTCCATGACACAAGAGCACTCTCTAGTGGAACAAAAAGCTTTCAGCACCTGATATTCCCAGGCGGTCTCACATCCAAGTACTAACCAGGCCCAATCCTGCTTAGCTTCCGAGATCAGACGAGATTTACAATATTTACAGTACAATATTACAAAGAACAATACAGAAGACACTAGCCTAACATAGGCAGGTGAACAATTCACCCCCTATCAAATCAAAGAACCCAAAGAAATAAAAATACTAAAAAAACTAGTATACAAAAAAAAACCAGACATGACTAAGACATAACAAATTCCACCCACAAAATAGGCAGATAAAAGCAACCCCCTATCAAATAAAAATAAACAAAGAAAATATTCAAAATAATTCTTTCAAAAATTATAAGTGATTCCTCCACCATCCACCTTTGCAATCAACCCACTCCCCTCAACAAAATGTTCATCAAAATCTTCCATCCCATAATTACACAACATATCCATGTGTTTACTAAACAGTGATATAAAAATACCCCACACCTTCACCCTCTTCCTGTCAAAAAAAACATAATTCCTCCAACAAAAAATAGCATACCTCACAAAACTCAAAACAATATTCAACAAGCACACATTAACACCATCACATTTACCAGACACTCCAAATAACACAAGTTCCTCCCACACATACTTTTTCAAGAAATCACCCCCCCAGTTTTTACTTAACATTTCCTTAACTTTACAAAAAAAACATTCTATAAACAAATGCATAAGAGTTTCTGGGAAACATCCACATATATCGCATTCCCTTTTTATTTCACAATTAATTTGATGTAATACCACCTTTGTAAATATTCTATTGTGTCTTAATTTAAAATCATTATTTTCACACTCCTTACTATTATATTTTACATTTAAATTTTCCCATATCTTTTTTTCATCCAATTCCGGAAAAACTGTTTTCCAAGATTTTTCAGCAGCCGGCCTTCTATAACATTTTCCTACCATTATTCTATACAATCTTTTCACTGGTATAGTAGATAAATGTACTTTCTTCTTACTGCTACCAATGAACAAATTAGGAAATACAAACAGATTTTCTCTTTCAACTTCACTATTTATTAAATCCACCCATGCGCTTGGTATACTATTCTTTATCTTGTCATACATATTATTCACTGTTCCCCTTCCCACCTCTTCATCCCATTCCTTGATAATATCAAAAATAGCTTCTTCAGGTAAAAACCCTGGAATTACCTCATAGGTATAATCTTTTATTTGTCGTAGACCTGCACTCCTAAATACTTTATTATACAAAACTTGTTCTTTGTTCTTGATTTTCTCATTCAGAAATATAGGTTGATTCATAATCAGGTCAATATGACCACATTCATAATATACATTAGGCAACAACTCTGCCCATGCATTTAGCACCTCTTTATAAAAATCTGGTACCTTTTCAAACATTTTCCTTTTAAGCCCCATCAATAAACCATTATCTCCACATCCACCACTCTCCTCTAAGTAGACCTTAAAGAAGTGTTTCCAGCCATAATCTTCACTGTCATACAAATATTTCTTTACTGTTTTTATCCTAATAGCTTTTCTTTTGACATCTAAATCTACAAGTTTTAAACCTCCATCCACATAGTCAGCTATCAATGTTTTCTGAGATATTCTAACTCCTTTACCATCCCATATAAAATTAGACACCACATTATTCAATTCATTTAGCACCCACTAAGGCATGTCCAGGACTCCCAGAACATACACAAATTTAGATAATACCAAAGCATTTGCAACAATTACTTTACCTTTTAACTTTAATTTTCTATTTTTCCAGAAATTCAACGTTAGCTTGACTTTATTAAGGATCCCAGTCCAAGTTATATATTTTGCCTCTTTCTCCTTTACACCAATGTTTACTCCCAGCACTTTAATAAAATCCCTTGCTATGTTGAATGGAATCTCACACTTATTTGCATTGATATCCCCAACAAACATTATTTCAGTTTTCTCTATATTAACTTTAGCACCCGATGCCTTACCATATATATCTATGATTCTCATAATGCTTCCAATGCTTCCTATATCCTTCACAGTGCAAGTAGTGTCATCAGCGTACTGATGTACAACACTGATACCACCACCTGGGATTCCGACACCCCTTACCTCTTTATTACTATTTATTAATGTAGCTAACGGTTCTGTAGAAACACTGTACAACAGAGCTGACAAAGGACAGCCCTGCCTTACTGACCTCTCTACAGGGAAAGTATCTGTTACCACTCCGTTACATTTGACACAACTTTTAGCCCCGCTATACAACAGGTTGATCCAAGATACAAACTTTGGCCCAAAACCAAACCTCTCCATAGTCTGTAATAGGAAGCTATGCTCCACTCTATCAAAAGCTTTGTTAAAATCCAAACTTAATACTATACCGCCTTCATTTTTCATTTGATTAACAACATCTCTAATTGTACAAATTACATCTGCAACATCTCTTCCAGGTATACCGTAGGCTTGTGTTGATGCAATAATACTCCCAATCACCTTTTTCATCCTATTCGCTAACACTTTAGTCAATATCTTATAATCCGAATTTAGAAGACTAATAGGCCTATAATTTTCTAACTTTAATCTACTGCCCCTATTCTTGAATAAGATCGTTAACATACCAGTTGACATAGACTCAGGGATTTCCTTATTCTCTTCCATATAACGAAAAACCTTCACTAAAATGGGTGCCAAAATATCTACAAAGACTTTATAGAACTCATTTGTTAAACCATCCAAACCCGGACTTTTATTGCCTTGAGTGTTAACAATTGCTTCCTTGATTTCCATAATCGAAATCTCTTCATCACACATCATTCTATCTACCTGAGATACTTTGGCACTAATTGTATCCAACACTTTTTCAACACACACTTTATCTACATCATTCTTTTTGTAAAGATTTCTGTAAAAGGATTCAACTGTATCTAAGATCTCAACAAAATCGTTTACCTTTACACCTTTTTCATCTTCCAACTCTACAATGTAACTCTTAGTTTGTTTTCTTTTTTCAAGCCCCAAAAAAAAGGATGTACATTTCTCTCCCTCCAAAGCGTACTGTGCCCTACTCCTAACAATAGCACCCAAACATTTCTTTTTTTCATAACGACCCAGCTCTGCATGGATTTTCAAATAGTTCACAACAGGATGTTCATGCAACATCCTATTTCTAAGCATTGTTTCTTTCTGCTTATCTAACCGGTTATGATTTCTAGCATACCTAATACTCCTGTTTTTTACTTTTCCTTTCACTTCCTCCCACCATAAACACACATTCTCTTTTAACAGTACATTAGACATTTCATCATTAATACATTCAACAATTTCATTTCTATATCCTTCCTCCTTTAACAGACTGGCATTTAAACACCAGACACCTCCCCCTCTCCTCTCCACACCAAAACCCATTTGAAATGACATTACTGCGTGATCACTATATGCTGTAAAGTTATATGACATCTTCTTAACATGCTGCACCAATTCTTGTTTTGCTAGACATAAATCAATTCTGCTTTGTTTTAATTCCTTTAGCACCACCTGCCTTCTAGAAAACACTCTTCTGTTTGGATTTTCAGCCCTCCATATATCTACTAGATTCTCCTCATTCATAAGTTTCCATAATGCATTTCTAGAAGAGTCATATCTGAATCTAGCACAACTAGAGGCATCCATTCTACTACACCTCACATTAAAGTCTCCTATCAATATACAGTTTTCTGAGCACAGTGTTTTTAAGTTGTGAAACATTTCTCTCCTTTCAGATTCAATGTTTGAAGCATAAACATTGATTAAACGAAAAACTACATTTTGCACTTCAAATTCAATTGCAATAAGTCTGCCATCATTGTCAGCATATATTTGTTTTACATTTTGAACCACATCGTTTTTTATCAAAATAGCCACACCACATGTTTTATCACTTCCATGACTACAAAAAATTAAATCAGACCATTTACTCTGAATCTCCTGTATTTTGGAATCTGTCCAATTGGTCTCTTGAAAACACAACATGTCTGCCTTAACAGACACTAAAACCTGCTCAAATTTGCTCATGTTTCTCAAACTGTTACCATTTAGGGATGCGACTGTAATCATTATTAATGTGTGCAGAGGTATAATCAGAGCAAAACAAGTCCTTTCAAAACCTACTTTTTCTTTTTTCCAAATCCCATCATCTCCCTAGTTTTCGACAATGACCTCTTATTTTTTGCAAACAACTGATGATCCTCACTATCTATTTCATCCTCCGTCTCCTGATTTGGAGCGGCAGGGAAGCCTTTTGAAAAGTGCGCTTTAACAGTGCCAGTGACTTCAGTGGACCCAGCTCGCTCTTTGGTGTAATTTTTACACACGCTTGAAACTGGCTCAGGCACCTGAGAAGCACCTTGCACCATCTCTACCTGTGTATGTATTTCACCCATCATGTGCTGCTGTTCCACCTTGTCAGCAGCAGAGACCAAAACTGCGTCTCGTGTTTTGCCAGAAGACATTACAGGCTCTTCAGGCATATCTGCCACTGTCTCTGAAGTCACACTCCCCATGTCACTCTCTTTTTCTCCCTCCATAAACACACTCCCCTCCTCTTCCTCAGAAGTGAGGTCCATTGTTTGCAAAAGTAAGTGATCTTTTCCCTTCTTACAGCTACATCTAACTTTCGGTCTGTCACACATTTCACACACATTACCTATGTTCAAACATTCTCTGGCATAATGCCCTTGTTCACTACATTTATGGCAAGTGAATTCTGGACATTCCTTAAGTATGTGCCCCGGCTGAATACATAGTCTACATACCTTCACTTGATTGTCATGGATTACACGAAAATATTCAAATCCCTCGACAGTGTTAAATTTGGTAGAATATGGCAAGGATTGCACATTGTCTGTGAACTTCACCTTGCAAAATCTCGTCCCGTCTACAATGTCTGTTCCTGGCCACATCCTCCTCTTGATTGGCGTGGTCGCCTTCACTTTCCAGCCTCTTAGTTTCTCATATATCTCCCCATCTGTAATGTATGCAGGCAAGTTCAAAAAGGACACCACCAGCTCATCGTTCCCTAGCTCTTTAGCCATGATTTGACAGTTCTTTATCTTTAGCCCGTCCATTAGTCTTTCTTTTCCCTTTACATGAGACATTGTTATTTCATACTTATTTCCGTCTCTCATTCTACATCCAAGTATTGTTCCACAAACTTCCCTTATTCCTCTCAGCAATTCCATCGTTGTTATTTTCCCTTCTCCAATTATTTCCACGTTCACCGTCAGTTCATTCTCATACTTTCTTTTCTTCAGTTCTTCATTTGAAATTCTGATTTCACTGTTGTCCTTTCTCGTCGTCGTTTGTATTCTTGATGTTGACGCCATGTTGTCCATCCGGTTATTTTAATCAATATCCCCCAAACAGCTCACGCCGATGGGGGATAATAACAAAAAAGTTTCAAAGAAAATCAACTACAATCACACACAAACTTTCAAACTTATAAGTCAAATAAACCTCCAAAAAACGATATCCTCTCTCAAGCACTCAGACACCTGCCGCTCATCCACTTCCTGAAATTCCAAAAAGGGGCGTATTCAGGCTGGTATGGCCGTAAGCGCAGGAACAACTCTTGGTACACTAAATAAAGACATGAACAAAATTTACCAGTGATTCGAATTTCCGTGCAACTTAATGAACCGACTAAAAACAAAGGCTGAATGTACTGCCTATATTTTGAGGGAAACACTTTGTCTATTATTTAGTTTGACCAGGGCAGGGCAGCACATACAAACTGCATTTAGTCCAATAAAAATACAGGATATTATTAGGGTGATAAAAAAATGCAGTTGCTCCATGATACATGTATTTTGTGGGTAACGCACTGACTATTATTTAATTTGATCAGGGCAGGGCAGGGCAGCACATACAAACTGCATTTAGTCCAATAAAATACATGATATTATTAGGGTGATAAATAAAAGGCATTTGCTCCATGACACAAGAGCACTCTCTAGTGGAACAAAAAGGTTACAGCACCTGGTATTCCCAGGCAGTCTCCCACCCAAGTACTAACCAGGCCCGATCCTGCTTAGCTTCCGAGATCGGACGAGATCAGGCATATTCAGTCTGGTATGGCCGTAAGCGCAGAAACAACTCTTGGTACACTATATAAAGACATGAACAAAATGTATCAGTGATTTGTATTTCCATGCAACTTAATGAACCAACTAAAAACAAAGGCTGAATGTACTGCCTATATTTTCAGGGAAACGCACTGTCTATTATTTAATTTGATCAGGTTAGGACAGCACATACAAACTGCATTTAGTCCAATAAAAATACATGATATTTTTAGGGTGATAAATAAAAGGCAGTTGCTCCATGACACAAGAGCACTCTCTAGCGGAACAAAAAGCTTACAGCACCTGGTATTCCCAGGCGGTCTCCAATCCACGTACTAACCAGGCCCAATCCTGCTTAGCTTCCGAGATCGGACGAGATCAGGCATATTCAGTCTGGTATGGCCGTAAGCGCAGAAACAACTCTTGGTACACTATATAAAGACATGAACAAAATTTACCAGTGATTCGAATTTCCGTGCAACTTAATGAACCGACTAAAAACAAAGGCTGAATGTACTGCCTATATTTTGAGGGAAACGCTTTGTCTATTATTTAATTTGACCAGGGCAGGGAAGCACATACAAACTGCATTTAGTCCAATAAAATTACATGATATTATTAGGGTGATAAATAAAAGGCAGTTGCTCCATGATACATGTATTTTGAGGGTAACGCAATGACTATTATTTAATTTGATCAGGGCAGGGCAGGGCAGCACATACAAACTGCATTTAGTCCAATAAAATACATGATATTATTAGGGTGATAAATAAAAGGCAGTTGCTCCATGACACAAGAGCACTCTCTAGTGGAACAAAAGCTTACAGAACCTGGTATTCCAAGGCGGTCTCGCATCCAAGCACTAACCAGGCCCGATTCTGCTTAGCTTCCGAGATCGGACGAGATCAGGCATATTCAGTCTGGTATAGCCGTAAGCGCAGGAACAACTCTTGGTGCACTATATAAAGACATGATCAAAATGTATCAGTGATTCGTATTTCCATGCAATTTAATGAACCAACTAAAAACAAAGGCTGAATGTACTGCCTATATTTTCAGGGAAACGCACTGTCTATTATTTAATTTGATCAGGTTAGGACAGCACATACAAACTGCATTTAGTCCAATAAAAATACATGATATTTTTAGGGTGATAAATAAAAGGCAGTTGCTCCATGACACAAGAGCACTCTCTAGTGGAACAAAAGCTTACAGAACCTGGTATTCCAAGGCCGGCTCCCATCCAAGCAGTAACCAGGCCCAATCCTGCTTAGCTTCCGAGATCAGACGAGATCGGGTGTATTCAGGCTGGTATGGCCGTAAGCGAGTGAACAACTCTTGGTACACTATATAAAGACATTAACAAAATTTACCAGTGATTCGAATTTCCGTGCAACTTAATGAACCGACTAAAAACGAAGGCTGAATGTACTGCCTATATTTTGAGGGAAACGCTTTGTCTATTATTTAATTTGACCAGGGCAGGGCAGCACATACAAACTGCATTTAGTCCAATAAAATTACATGATATTATTAGGGTGATAAATAAAAGCATTTGCTCCATGACACAAGAGTACTCTCTAGTGGAACAAAAGCTTACAGCACCTGGTATTCCCAGGCAGTCTCCCATCCAAGTACTAACCAGGCCCGATCCTGCTTAGCTTCCGAGATCAGACGAGATCAGGCATATTCAGGCTGGTATGGCCGTAAGCGCAGGAACAACTCTTGGTACAATATATAAAGACATGAACAAAATGTATCAGTGATTCGTATTTCCGTGTAACTTAATGAACCGACTAAAAACAAAGGCTGAATGTACTGCCTATATTTTGAGGGATACACACTGTCTATTATTTAAATTGATCAGGGCAGCACATACAAACTGCATTTAGTCCAATAAAATACATGATATTATTAGGGTGATAAATAAAAGGCAGTTGCTCCATGACACAAGAGCACTCTCTAGTGGAACAAAAAGCTTACAGCACCTGGTATTCCCAGGCGGTCTCCCATCCAAGTTCTAACCAGGCCCGATCCTGCTTAGCTTCCGAGATCAGGCATATTTTTTTTTTTTTTTTTTTTTTTTTTAAGAATTAACCCATCATAGCTTTTTTACAGCTTATATTTTTTTACATATCATAGCTTCATATTTCACATCACATCTTCACAGCTTATTTTTACATATCATAGCTTCATATTTCACATCTCATAGCTTCACAGCTTATTTTTTACATATCATAGCTTCATATTTCACATCACATCTTCACATCTCATAGCTTCACAGCTTATTTTTACATATCATAGCTTCATATTTCACATCTCATAGCTTCACAGCTTATTTTTACATATCATAGCTTCATATTTCACATCACATCTTCACATCTCATAGCTTCACAGCTTATTTTTTTCCATATCATAGCTTCATATTTCACATCTTCACATCTCAGCCTATAACGCAGATTATCAGTCCACGTCATAGCTTCTTACATGCTTTTACAGCAACTGGTATTCCAAGGTGGTCCCCCATCCAAGTACTAACCAGCCCTAAACCTGCTTAGCTTCCGAGATCTGACGAGATCGGGCGTATTCAGGCTGGTATGGCCGTAAGCGCAGGAACAACTCTTGGTTCACTATATAAAGAAATGAACAAAATGTATCAGTGATTCGTATTTCCATGCAACTTCATGAACAGACTAAAAACAAAGGTTGAATGTACTGCCTATATTTTCAGGGAAACGCATTGTCTATTATTTAATTTGATCAGGTTAGGACAGCACATACAAACTGCATTTAGTCCAATAATATTACATGATATTATTAGGGTGATAAA
>NC_140019.1:1247500-1262500 GCF_964263955.1 Coregonus lavaretus
TTTTTACATATCATAGCTTCATATTTCACATCATTTCTTCACATCTCATAGCTTCACAGCTTCTTTTTTACATATCATAGCTTCATATTTCACATCTTCACATCATATCATAGCTTCACAGCTTCTTTTTTTTTCATATCATAGCTTCATATTTCACATCATTTCTTCACATCTCATAGCTTCACAGCTTCTTTTTACATATCATAGCTTCATATTTCACATCTCATAGCTTCACAGCTTATTTTTCCATATCATATCTTCATATTTCACATCTTCACATCTCAGCCTACAACGCAGATTATCAGTCCACGTCATAGCTTCTTACATGCTTTTACAGCAACTGGTATTCCAAGGTGGTCCCCCATCCAAGTACTAACCAGCCCTAAACCTGCTTAGCTTCCGAGATCTGACGAGATCGGGCGTATTCAGGCTGGTATGGCCGTAAGCGCAGGAACAGCTCTTGGTACACTATATATAGACATTAACAAAATGTATCAGTGATTCGTATTTCCATGCAAATTAATGAACAGACTAAAAACAAAGGCTGAAAGTACTGCCTATATTTTCAGGGAAACGCACTGTCTATTATTTAAATTGATCAGGGCAGGGCAGGGCAGCACATACAAACTGCATTTAGTCCAATAAAATTACATGATATTATTAGGGTGATATATAAAAGGCAGTTGCTCCATGACACAATAGTACTCTCTAGTGGAACAAAATGCTTACAGCACCTGGTATTCCCAGGCTGTCTCCCATCCAAGTACTAACCAGGCCCGATCCTGCTTCGCTTCTGAGATCAGGCATATTCAGGCTGGTATGGCCGTGAGCACAGGAATAACTTTTCGTACACTATATAAAGACATGAACAAAATTTACCAGTGATTTGAATTTCCTTGGAACTTAATGAACCGACTAAAAACAAAGGCTGAATGTACTGCCTATATTTTCAGGGAAACGCTTTGTCTATTATTTAATTTGACCAGGGCAGGGCAGCACATACAAACTGCATTTAGTCCAATAAAAATACATGATATTATTAGGGTGATAAATAAAAGGCAGTTGCTCCATGACACATATATGTTGAGGGAAACGCACTGTCTATTATTTAAATTGATCAGGGCAGGGCAGGTCAGCACATACAAACTGCATTTAGTCCAATAAAAATACATGATATTATTAGGGTGATAAATAAAAGGCAGTTGCTCCATGACACATCTATTTTGAGAGAAACGCACTGTCTATTATTTCATTTGATCAGGGCAGGGCAACACATACAAACTGCATTTAGTCCAATAAAAATACATGATATTATTAGGCTGATAAATAAAAGGCAGTTGCTCAATGACACAAGGGTATTCTCTTGTGGAACACAAGCTTACAGCACCTGGTATTCGCAGGCGGTCTCCCATCCAAGTACTAACCAGGCCAGATCCTGCTTAGTTTCCGAGATCAGACAAGATCAGGCATATTCAGGCTGGTATGTCCGTAAGCTCAGGAACAACTCTTGGTACACTATATAAAGACTTGAACAAAATGTATCAGTGATTCGTATTTCCGTGCAACTTAGTGAACAGACGAAAAACAAAGGCTGAATGTACTGCCTATATTTTCAGGGAAACACACTATATATTATTTAATTTGATCAGGTTAGGACAGCACATACAAACTGCATTTAGTCCAATAAAAATACATGATATTATTAGGGTGATAAATAAAAGGCAGTTGCTCCATGACACAAGAAAACTCTCTAGTGGAACAAAAAGCTTACAGCACATGGTATTCCCAGGCGGTCTCCCATCCAAGTACTAACCAGGCCCAATCCTGCTTAGCTTCCGAGATCAGACGAGATCGGGTGTATTTATTTTTATTTATTTTTTATTATCAAAAAATTCTATTTTTTACAATATTTACAGTACAATATTACAAAGAACAATACAGAAGACACTAGCCTAACATAGGCAGGTGAACAATTCACCCCCTATCAAATCAAAGAACCCAAAGAAATAAAAATTCAAAAAAAACTAGTATACAAAAAAACCCAGACATGACTAAGACATAACAAATTCCACCGACAAAATAGGCAGATTAAAAGCAACCCCCTATCAAATAAAAATAAACAAAGAAAATATTCAAAATAATTCTTTCAAAAATTATAAGTGATTCCTCCACCATCCACCTTTGCAATCAACCCACACCCCTCAACAAAATGTTCATCAAAATCTTCCATCCCATAATTAAACAACATATCCATGTGTTTACTAAACAGTGATATAAAAATACCCCACACCTTCACCCTCTTCCTGTCAAAAAAACCATAATTCCTCCTACAAAAAATAGCATACCTCACAAAACTCAAAACAATATTCAACAAGCACACATTAACGTCATCACATTTACCAGACACTCCAAATAACACAAGTTCCTCCCACACATACTTTTTCAAGAAATCAATCCCCCAGTTTTTACTTAACATTTCCTTAACTTTACAAAAAATATATTTTAATTCCTCACATTCTATAAACAAATGCATAAGAGTTTCTGGGAAACATCCACATATATCGCATTCCCTTTTTATTTCACAATTAATTTGATGTAACACCACCTTTGTAAATATTCTACTGTGTCTTAATTTAAAATCATTATTTTCACACTCCTTACTATTATATTTTACATTTAAATTTTCCCATATCTTTTTTTCATCCAATTCTGGAAAAACTGTTTTCCAAAATTTTTCAGCAGCCGGCCTTCTATAACATTTTCCTACCATTATTCTATACACTCTTTTCACTGGTATAGTAGATAAATGTACTTTCTTCTTACTGTTACCAATGAACAAATTAGGAAATACAAACAGATTTTCTCTTTCCACTTCACTATTTATTAAATCCACCCATGCACTTGGTATACTATTCTTTATCTTATTATACATATTATTCACTGTTCCCCTTCCCACCTCTTCATCCCATTCCTTGATAATATCAAAAATAGCTTCTTCAGGTAAAAACCCTGGAATTACCTCATAGGTATAATCTTTTATTTGTCGTAGACCTGCACTCCTAAATACTTTATTATACAAAACTTGTTCTTTGTTCTTGATTTTCTCATTCAGAAATATAGGTTGATTCATAATCAGGTCAATATGACCACATTCATAATATACATTAGGCAACAACTCTGCCCATGCATTTAGCACCTCTTTATAAAAATCTGGTACCTTTTCAAACATTTTCCTTTTAAGCCCCATCAATAAACCATTATCTCCACATCCACCACTCTCCTCTAAGTAGACCTTAAAGAAGTGTTTCCAGCCATAATCTTCACTGTCATACAAATATTTCTTTACTGTTTTTATCCTAATAGCTTTTCTTTTGACATCTAAATCTACAAGTTTTAAACCTCCATCCACATAGTCAGCTATCAATGTTTTCTGAGATATTCTAACACCTTTACCATCCCATATAAAATTAGACACCACCTTATTTAATTCATTTAGCACCCACTCAGGCATGTCCAGGACTCCCAAAACATACACAAATTTAGATAATACCAAAGCATTTGCAACAATTACTTTACCTTTTAACCTTAATTTTCTATTTTTCCAGAAATTTAACGTTAGCTTGACTTTATTAAGGATCCCAGTCCAAGTTATATCTTTTGCCTCTTTCTCCTTTACATCAATGTTTACTCCCAGCACTTTAATAAAATCCCTTGCTATCTTGAATGGAATCTCACACTTATTTGTATCGATATCCCCAACAAACATTATTTCAGTCTTCTCTATATTAACTTTAGCGCCCGATGCCTTACCATATATATCTATGATTCTCATAATGCTTCCAATGCTTCCTATATCTTTCACAGTGCAAGTAGTGTCATCAGCGTACTGATGTACAACACTGATACCACCACCTGGGATTCCGACACCCCTTACCTCTTTATTACTATTTATTAAAGTAGCTAACGGTTCTGTAGAAATACTGTACAACAGAGCTGACAAAGGACAGCCCTGCCTTACTGACCTCTCTACAGGAAAAGTATCTGTTACCACTCCGTTACATTTGACACAACTTTTAGCCCCGCTGTACAACAGGTTGATCCAAGCTACAAACTTTGGCCCAAAACCAAACCTCTCCATAGTCTGTAATAGGAAGCTATGCTCCACTCTATCAAAGGCTTTGTTAAAATCCAAACTTAATACTATACCGCCTTCATTTTTCATTTGATTAACAACATCTCTAATTGTACAAATTACATCTGCAACATCTCTTCCAGGTATACCGTAGGCTTGTGTTGATGCAATAATACTCCCAATCACCTTTTTCATCCTATTCGCTAACACTTTAGTCAATATCTTATAATCGGAATTTAGAAGACTAATAGGCCTATAATTTTCTAACTTGAATCTACTGCCCCTATTCTTGAATAAAATCGTTAACATACCAGTTGACATAGACTCAGGGATTTCCTTATTCTCTTCCATATAATGAAACACCTTCCCTAAAATGGGTGCCAAAATATCTACAAAGACTTTATAGAACTCATTTGTTAAACCATCCAAACCCGGACTTTTATTGCCTTGAGTGTTAACAATTGCTTCCTTGATTTCCATAATCGAAATCTCTTCATCACACATCATTCTATCTACCTGAGATACTTTGGCACTAATTGTATCCAGCACTTTTTCAACACATACTTTATCTACATCATTCTTTTTGTAAAGATATCTGTAAAAGGATTCAACTGTATCTAAGATCTCAACAAAATCGTTTACCTTTACACCTTTTTCATTTTCCAACTCTACAATGTAACTCTTAGTTTGTTTTCTTTTTTCAAGCCCCCAAAAAAAGGATGTACATTTCTCTCCCTCCAAAGCGTACTGTGCCCTACTCCTAACAATAGCACCCAAACATTTCTTTTTTTCATAACGACCCAGCTCTGCATGGATTTTCAAATAATTCACAACATCATAGTCTGGATCAGTATCAGCCTTTTCAAGTTCATGCAACATCCTATTTCTAAGCATTGTTTCTTTCTGCTTATCTAACCGGTTGTGATTTCTAGCATACCTAATACTCCTGTTTTTTACTTTTCCTTTCACTTCCTCCCACCATAAACACACATTCTCTTAACAGTACATTAGACATTTCATCATTAATACATTCAACAATTTCATTTCTATATCCTTCCTCCTTTAACAGACTGGCATTTAAACACCAGTCACCTCCCCCTCTCCTCTCCACACCAAAACCCATTTGAAATGACATTACTGCGTGATCACTATATGCTGTAAAGTTATATGACATCTTCTTAACATGCTGCACCAATTCTTGTTTTGCTAGACATAAATCAATTCTGCTTTGTTTTAATTCCTTTAGCACCACCTGCCTTCTAGAAAACACTCTTCTGTTTGGATTTTCAGCCCTCCATATATCTACTAGATTCTCCTCATTCATAAGTTTCGATAATGCATTTCTAGAAGAGTCATATCTGAATCTAGCACAACTAGAGGCATCCATTCTACTACACCTCACATTAAAGTCTCCTATCAATATACAGTTTTCTGAGCACAGTGTTTTTAAGTTGTGAAACATTTCTCTCCTTTCAGATTCAATGTTTGAAGCATAAACATTGATTAAACGAAAAACTACATTTTGCACTTCAAATTCAATTGCAATAAGTCTGCCATCATTGTCAGCATATATTTGTTTTACATTTTGAACCACATCGTTTTTTATCAAAATAGCCACACCACATGTTTTATCACTTCCATGACTACAAAAAATTAAATCAGACCATTTACTCTGAATCTCCTGTATTTTGGAATCTGTCCAATTGGTCTCTTGAAAACACAACATGTCTGCCTTAACAGACACTAAAACCTGCTCAAATTTGCTCATGTTTCTCAAACTGTTACCATTTAGGGATGCGACTGTAATCATTATTAATGTGTGCAGAGGTATAATCAGAGCAAAACAAGTCCTTTCAAAACCTACTTTTTCTTTTTTCCAAATCCCATCATCTCCCTAGTTTTCGACAATGACCTCTTATTTTTTGCAAACAACTGATGATCCTCACTATCTATTTCATCCTCCGTCTCCTGATTTGGAGCGGCAGGGAAGCCTTTTGAAAAGTGCGCTTTAACAGTGCCAGTGACTTCAGTGGACCCAGCTCGCTCTTTGGTGTAATTTTTACACACGCTTGAAACTGGCTCAGGCACCTGAGAAGCACCTTGCACCATCTCTACCTGTGTATGTAATTCACCCATCAATGTGCTGCTGTTCCACCTTGTCAGCAGCAGAGACCAAAACTGCGTCTCGTGTTTTGCCAGAAGACATTACAGGCTCTTCAGGCATATCTGCCACTGTCTCTGAAGTCACACTCCCCATGTCACTCTCTTTTTCTCCCTCCATAAACACACTCCCCTCCTCTTCCTCAGAAGTGAGGTCCATTGTTTGCAAAAGTAAGTGATCTTTTCCCTTCTTACAGCTACATCTAACTTTCGGTCTGTCACACATTTTACACACATTACCTATGTTCAAACATTCTCTGGCATAATGCCCTTGTTCACTACATTTATGGCAAGTGAATTCTGGACATTCCTTAAGTATGTGCCCCGGCTGAATACATAGTCTACATACCTTCACTTGATTGTCATGGATTACACGAAAATATTCAAATCCCTCGACAGTGTTAAATTTGGTAGAATATGGCAAGGATTGCACATTGTCTGTGAACTTCACCTTGCAAAATCTCGTCCCGTCTACAATGTCTGTTCCTGGCCACATCCTCCTCTTGATTGGCGTGGTCGCCTTCACTTTCCAGCCTCTTAGTTTCTCATATATCTCCCCATCTGTAATGTATGCAGGCAAGTTCAAAAAGGACACCACAAGCTCATCGTTCCCTAGCTCTTTAGCCATGATTTGACAGTTCTTTATCTTTAGCCCGTCCATTAGTCTTTCTTTTCCCTTTACATGAGACATTGTTATTTCATACTTATTTCCGTCTCTCATTCTACATCCAAGTATTGTTCCACAAACTTCCCTTATTCCTCTCAGCAATTCCATCGTTGTTATTTTCCCCTCTCCAATTATTTCCACGTTCACCGTCAGTTCCTTCTCATACTTTCTTTTCTTCAGTTCTTCATTTGAAATTCTGATTTCACTGTTGTCCTTTCTCGTCGTCGTTTGTATTCTTGATGTTGACGCCATGTTGTCCATCCGGTTATTTTAATCAATATCCCCCAAACAGCTCACGCCGATGGGGGATAATAACAAAAAAGTTTCAAAGAAAATCAACTACAATCACACACAAACTTTCAAACTTATAAATCAAATAAACCTCCAAAAAACGATATCCTCTCTCAAGCACTCAGACACCTGCCGCTCATCCACTTCCTGAAATTCCAAAAAGGGGTGTATTCAGGCTGGTATGGCCACAAGCGAGTGAACAACTCTTGGTACACTATATAAAGACATGAACAAAGTGTATCAGTGATTCGAATTTCCGTACAACTTAATGAACAAACTAAAAACAAAGGCTGAATGTACTGCCTATATTTTCAGGGAAACGCACTGTCTATTATTTAATTTGATCAGGTTAGGACAGCACATACAAACTGCATTTAGTCCAATAAAAATACATGATATTTTTAGGGTGATAAATAAAAGGCAGTTGCTCCATGACACAAGAGCACTCTCTAGCGGAACAAAAAGCTTACAGCACCTGGTATTCACAGGCGGTCTCCAATCCAACTACTAACCAGGGCCAATCCTGCTTAACTTCCGAGATCAGTCAAGTTCAGGTGTATTTTTTTAATTTTATATTTTATTATGAAAATCAGACAATTTTACATCATTTCAATCATCATTAAAGGGTGAACAATTCACCCTTTTACAAAATCAGAAAGAAGATACAATAAATCAACAATTAAAACACTCACCTAATCCAATTAATAGTTAAACACAAGTTTTCCATTTGATGACATTCTAATAAATGTACTCCCCCACACAAATTCTTTTTCAAAGTTGCCCCCACCATATCTCTGCATTATCTCTATATTTCCCTCCAACATACTCTTAAAAAGTACCTCCACACTCACACATTTCCCTTCATAATGCCCCAAGTTCCTTCTTAGTCTTACAGCATATCGAGCATGACTTAAAACATAATTAACCAAATTAAAATTCAAAACTTTACTTTTCCCATTAATACCAAAAAGAAAAAATCTCCTCCATTCCACCCCATTAAAAATCTCCTCCCCCCAATGTTTCACTAAAAGCTCCTTTAAAAACTCATGAAAACCTCTTATTCTACTGCATTCAATGAAAAAGTGCAGAAAGTTTTCCACCTCTATATGACAAATGTCACATTCTCTATTAATATTTCTGTTGATTTGATGTAAGACCACATTAGTAAAAATCCTATTATGTTTTATTTTAAAATCATTGTCTTCACATTCTATGGAATTCCCCTTTACATTAACATTCCTCCATATTGACTTCACATCCAAATCTACAAAAACCTCCGACCACACTTTCTCAGAAGCAGGCACTCTTATCTCTTTTAAAATACATTTACTATAGACTGTTTTAACTTTCAAGCCTGACAAATCACGTTTCACTCCACCACTTTCATAAAATAAAACCGGCAAACCCCTGGCTCTCTTAACCGCCCCTGTATTTATTAAAACACCCCATTCCTCCGGAATGCACCCTAAAATTCTCTTATACATATTTTCTACTGTAGTTTTGCTTATTTCATCATCAACCTCAACAACATTGTCATAAATAGCTTGTACCGGTAGAAACCCCGGCCTGACCTCATATAGAATATCACCAATCTGTCGCATCCCAGCTCTCATAAAATATTTACAATACAACATTGTATTATTATATTTGATCTTTGGATTCAAAAAGATAGGCTGATTTAAAATATTTTCCAAACTGTTACATTCATAAGAAATGTGTGGTAAAACCTGCCCCCAAGCCTCGAAAACTTCCTTATAAAACAAAGGTATATTTCCCAACATGTCTTGTTTTACACTCATTAATAAACCATTATCCCCTATCCTCCCAACCTCCTGCAAATACTCTGCAAAAAACTTTTTCCACCCGTAATCTAATTCCCCATATAAATACTTCCGAACCATTTTCACTCTTATTGCTATTTTCCTCACCCTTAAATCCACTAACTTCAAGCCCCCCTCCTCATAACCCGCAATCAATGTTTTAAAAGCGATTTTCGCCCCCTTCCCATCCCATAAAAATTCAACTAAAATCTTATTCATTTCAATTAAAACCCATTCTGGCACATCTAAGACATTCATGACGTGAATACAAATTGACATCAGTAAAGAATTTCTAACAATAACCTTCCCCTTTAATTTTAACAACCTCCCCTTCCACATATTTACAACCTTTCTGACTTTATTTATCACCCCACTCCATGTCAAATCTCTAGCTTCTTTTTCTTTTACACCTAAAAAAACTCCTAACACCTTAAAATATTCTTTGGCCTCTTTAAAAGGAAAATTCCCCTCATTTACCTTCCCAATATACATTACAACAGACTTTTCCATATTAACTTTAGCTCCTGATGCTCTTCCATATACTTTAAAACCTTCTATTACCCTTTTTACACTGTCCTCATCTCTAACTGTTATAGTTGTGTCATCTGCATATTGGTGAATCAAACTAAATCCCCCCTGTGGAGTCTGTACACAATTAATAAAATTATCCTTCTTAAGAAAAGCCGCTAAAGGCTCAGCTGATAAAACATACAATAAAGCAGATAAAGGACATCCCTGTCTCACAGATCTCTCCAGAGTAAAAGAATCAGTTAAAACCCCATTGCATTTCACCCTACTTTTTGCATTTCTATATAATAATTTAATCCACCCTATTATTTTATTACCAAAGCCAAATCTTTCCAAGACCCTAAACATAAAATCATGTTCTACTCTATCAAAAGCCTTATTTAAATCTATGCTTAAAACAATACCTCCTATCTTATCCCCATTCATTTTGTGTATCACGTCTCTAATCGTATTAATTGTGTCAGCTATATCCCTCCCAGGAACACTATAATTCTGTGTTGGTGCTATAATATCATGTAAAACTCTCTTCATCCTATTCGCTAAAATTTTGGCCAAAATCTTATAATCCACATTTAATAAACTAATTGGCCTATAATTTTCCAATTTCACCTTACTCCCTTTGTTTTTATATAAAATAGTTATCATTCCTGTCACCATTGATTCTGATACACAATCATTCTCCTCCATATAGTGATAAACCTCCAATAAAATAGGTGCTACAAGACTTTCATAACTTTTATAAAACTCTGCAATGATACCATCTACACCAGGGCTCTTATTCACCTGTAAACCCTTTATCGCATCCATCACTTCATTTACTGTAATCTTCCCATCACACATCACCTTATCTTCTCCATTAATTTTCACCTCCACACTACCTAAAATCTCCTGTACACACCCCTCATCCACCTCCCCTTTTTTAAATAAGTCCTTATAAAAACTCTGCACTGTCTCTAAAATCTCTACATAATCATCTACTACTTCCCCCTTTACATTTTCAATCTGTCTAAGATATGTTCTTCTTTGAGTACTCTTCTCTAATCCAAGAAAAAAAGAAGTGCATTTCTCCCCCTCCAAAAAATACTTTGCTTTGCTTCTTATAATGGCCCCCATACACTTATCCATGTCATATTTACTCAATTTTGCTCTCAACTCTAAAAACGTTTCTATATTATAATTAGGTTCACTGTCACACTTCCCCATTTCCTCAACCAATTTGGCTCTCAACTCATTTTCTTTTCTTTTCATCCTGCCTCTCTTTTTCCTTGCATATCTTATACTAAAAACTTTTATTTTTTCCTTAACCTTGTCCCACCATAAACACTTATCCTCCCCTTTCTGCTTATCCTCCATTTCACATATTATCAAAGATTTAAGTTGTTTACAATAATCCTCATCCCCCAAATAACTCGCATTCATACACCATGTACCACCTCCTATTCTTTCCTTGTCTAAACCCACCGAGAAATTTAAACATGCATGATCACTGAATGTTGTAAATACATACTTAACATCTTTCATACAATCCCTTAAATATTCTTTAACTAAAATCAAATCTATTCTGGTTTGTTTTAATTCCCCTAAAACCACCTGCCTTCTAGAAAATTCTCGTTTATCGGGATTGTCATCTCTCCATATGTCAATAAGTTTTTTCTCAACCATCATTTTCTTTAAAACCCCTCTAGATGCATCATTTCTAAAAGCAGCTCCCCTTGTCATATCTAATCTGTCCAATTTCACATTAAAATCCCCCACCACGATGCAATTTCCCACACTCCATCGTCCCACTTCGACAAATAAACCCTTGCGCTCTATTTCGTTATTTGGCGCATAAACATTTATAATTCTAAACTTCATATCCATATACTCAAAATCTAAAACTAAAATTCTCCCATTATTATCATCATGTACATGTACCACTTTATCCACCACATCCTTTCTCACTAGAATAGCAACCCCACTAGAATTCCCTCTACCATTATTAACAAAAATAAAATCCCTCCATATTTGTTTTACTTTCAATACACAATCATTGTCCCAATGCGTCTCTTGTAGACATAAGATATCCACATTCTTCATTTGAACTATATTTTGAAATTTATCCATTGTCCTTAAACCATTTACATTTAGGGACACAAACTTAACCATTTCAAAAAATAATAAAATGAAAAGAAATACCTTCATTGTCCTCTACTTTTTGTCCTGTTTCTTTCCTCTTCTATCCTTCTTCTCCCCCCCCGTCGCTTTCCTCTTCCTGTAGCTTTCCCTTAGTTTTTCTACCTTTGCCCCTTCGTCCGTATCAGATATCTCCTCCAAGCCCATTTCGTCCAACCAACTCAAGTTCTTTACTCCCACATCCGTTGTGCTCCCCGTATCTCTCTCCGTCTCTGGTATTGTCGTCAAAATCAAACTCCCCTCCATGTCTTCACCCCCTGAGGTACTCGCAGGGCCTGAGCTTTCCCCCAAAATCTGCGCATCCCCAGTGCCTCCACCCAGCCCGATCCCCCCCTCCTCCTGTAAACTCCCTCTTCTCATCTCTGAGTCCAAGCTGCTCCCTATTTCGTCTGCCTTTTGCTCTTCCATCTCTCCATCTTCCTCCACATCCTCTTCCCCATCCTCTTCTTCTCCTCCCGGTGATACTTCAGCTTCCATTAAGAGGTCCTGGCTCTCCTCCTCGCTTACAATCTCTCCACAGTTGCACTCATCGGTTCCCTTCCGACATCCTGCGCAAACTGCCCTATCCCTCGCTCCAGCACATTCCCTCGCATAGTGTCCCTGGTTTCCGCACTTAAAACACCTAAAGTCAGGGCAGTCCTTTAAAATATGTCCAGGTTGAATACACAGGCGACATACCCTAACCTGCTTGTCATGAATCACCCTGAAATATTCACCACCCTCCATTGTCTCGAACTTAGTGGAATACGGCAAGGACTGCACGGTGTCCGTGAACTTTACCTTACAGTATCTTGTCCCATCCATGATTTCCGTCCCCGGCCAGACTCTCCTTCTGATTTCTGAGACCGCAGCTACACCCCAGCTCCGCAGTTTATCCAGTATAGCTCCGTCTTCGATATAAACTGGCAAATTCATAAACAAGACTATGAGTTCGTTTGCCATCATGTCTCTCACCATTACCTTCGTGTTCTTAATCATGAACCCATCCATTAAACACTCTTTTCCATTTTCATCCCCCATCGTGACTTCATATTTCCTTTCTCCTTTTATTCTGCACCCCACCACCTTTCCGCACACATCTTTAATTGATCTTAGTAATTCCATCGTCGTTATCTTGTCTTCTCCCATCAATTCCACTGCCACTGTTCGTTCCTTGCCGTATTTTGAGCCACCTTCAGGTCCAAGTTTTGTCCGTTGTGCATTGCCTTTGTCTTTATCCGTTCCATTATTCTTTGCCATGTTGTCCGTCATTAACCAAACAGAAAAAAAGTCTCAAAAAACTCACCCCCAAGCAGCAGAACTGCAAGGGGGGGAAAAAACTAACTAACCTTAAACTTAATTGAATTCAAAATCAAACAATTGTCCTTCAATAAACTAAGAAACTCAAGCAAATAGTTCTCTCCCAAACACTCACTTACAGCTTAATCACCTGCACCTGTCTCACTCAACTCACCGGAAGGGCGTATTCAGGCTGGTATGGCCGTAAGCGAGTGAACAAGTCTTTGTACACTATATAAAGACATGAACAAAATGTACCAGTGATTCAAATTTCCGTGCAACTTAATGAACTGACTAAAAACAAAGGCTGAATGTACTGCCTATATTTTGAGGGAAACGCTTTGTCTATTATATAATTTGACCAGGGCAGGGCAGCACATACAAACTGCATTTAGTCCAATAAAAATACATGATATTATTAGGGTGATAAATAAAAGGCAGTTGCTCCATGACACATATATTTTGAGGGAAACGCACTGTCTATTATTTAAATTGATCAGGGCAGGGCAGGTCAGCACATACAAACTGCATTTAGTCCAATAAAAATACATGATATTATTAGGGTGATAAATAAAAGGCAGTTGCTCCATGACACATATATTTTGGGGGAAACGCACTGTCTATTATTTAATTTGATCAGGTTAGGACAGCACATACAAACTGCATTTAGTCCAATAAAAATACAGGATATTATTAGGGTGATAAATAAAAGGCAGTTGCTCCATGACACATTTATTTTGAGGGAAACGCACTGTCTATTATTTAAATTGATCAGGGCAGGGCAGCACATAAAAACTGCATTTAGTCCAATAAAAATACATGATATTATTAGGGTGATAAATAAAAGGCAGTTGCTCCATGACACATATATTTTGAGTGAAACGCACTGTCTATTATTTAATTTGATCAGGCCAGGGCAGGGCAGGGCAGGGCAGCACATACAATCTGCATTTAGTCCAATAAAAATACATGATATTATTAGTGTGATAAATAAAAGGCAGTTGCTCCATGACACATATATTTTGAGGGAAACGCAATGTCTATTATTTAAATTGATCAGGGCAGGGCAGGGCAGCACATACAAACTGCATTTAGTCCAATAAAATTACATGATATTATTAGGGTGATAAATAAAAGCAGTTGCTCCATGACACAAGAGTACTCTCTAGTGGAACAAAAGCTTACAGCACCTGGTATTCCCAGGCAGTCTCCCATCCAGGTACTAACCAGGCCCGATCCTGCTTAGCTTCCGAGATCAGACGAGATCAGGCATATTCAGGCTGGTATGGCCGTAAGCGCAGGAACAACTCTTGGTACACTATATAAAGACATGAACAAAATATATCAGTGATTCGTATTTCCGTGCAACTTAAAGAACCGACTAAAAACAAAGGCTGAATGTACTGCCTATATTTTGAGGGAAACGCACTGTCTATTATTTAAATTGATCAGGGCAGCACATACAAACTTTATTTAGTCCAATAAAAATACATGATATTATTAGGGTGATAAATAAAAGGCAGTTGCTCTATGACACATATATTTTGAGGGAAACGCACTGTCTATTATTTAAATTGATCAGGGCAGGGCAGGGCAGCACATACAAACTGCATTTAGTCCAATAAAATACATGATATTATTAGGGTGATAAATAAAAGGCAGTTCTCCATGACACAAGATTACTCTCTAGTGGAACAAAAAGCTTACAGCACCTGGTATTCCCAGGCGGTCTCCAATTCAAGTACTAACCAGGCCCGATCCTGCTTAGCTTCCGAGATCAGACGAGATCAGGTGTATTCAGGCTGGTATGGCCTTAAGCGAGTGAACAACTCTTGGTACACTATATAAAGACATGAACAAAATTTACCAGTGATTCGAATTTCCGTGCAACTTAATGAAACGACTAAAAACAAAGGCTGAATGTACTGCCTATATTTTGAGGGAAACTC
>NC_140019.1:1265000-1267500 GCF_964263955.1 Coregonus lavaretus
GCCGTAAGCGCAGGAACAGCTCTTGGTAAACTATATAAAGACATGAACAAAATGTATGCGTGATTCGTATTTCCATGCAACTTAATGAACAAACTAAAAACAAAGGCTGAATGTACTGCCTATATTTTCAGGGAAACGCACTGTCTATTATTTAATTTGATCAGGTTAGGACAGCACATACAAACTGCATTTAGTCCAATAAAAATACATGATATTTTTAGGGTGATAAATAAAAGGCAGTTGCTCCATGACACAAGATAACTCTCTAGCGGAACAAAAAGGTTACAGCACCTGGTATTCACAGGCGGTCTCCAATCAAAGTACTAACCAGGCCCAATCCTGCTTAGCTTCCGAGATCAGACGAGATCAGGTGTATTCAAGCTGGTATGGCCGTAAGCGAGTGAACAACTCTTGGTACACTGTATAAAGACATGAACAAAATTTACCAGTGATTCGAATTTCCGTGCAACTTAATGAACCGACTAAAAAAAAGGCTGAATGTACTGCCTATATTTTCAGGGAAGTACACTGTCTATTATTTAATTTGATCAGGTTAGGAGAGCACATACAAACTGCATTTAGTCCAATAAAAATACAGGATATTATTAGGGTGATAAATAAAAGGCAGTTGCTCCATGACACAAGAGTACTCTCTAGTGGAACAAAAAGCTTACAGCACCTGGTATTCCCAGGTGGTCTCCCATACAAGAACTAACCTGGCCCGATCCTGCTTAGCTTCCGAGATCAGACGAGATCAGGCATATTCAGGCTGGTATGGCCGTAATCACAGAAACAACTTTTGGTACAATATATAAAGACATGAACAAAATGTACCAGTGATTCGTATTTCCATGCAACTTAATGAACCAACTAAAAACAAAGGCTGAATGTACTGCCTATATTTTCAGGGAAATGCACTGTCTATTATTTAATTTGATCAGGTTAGGACAGCACATACAAACTGCATTTAGTCCAATAAAAATACAGGATATTATTAGGGTGATAAATAAAAGGCAGTTGCTCCATGACACATTTATTTTGAGGGAAACGCACTGTCTATTATTTAAATTGATCAGGGCAGGGCAGCACATACAAACTGCATTTAGTCCAATAAAAATACATGATATTATTAGTGTGATAAATAAAAGGCAGTTGCTCCATGACACATATATTTTGAGGGAAACGCACTGTCTATTATTTAAATTGATCAGGGCAGGGAAGCTCATACAAACTGCATTTAGTTCAATAAAAATACATGATATTATTAGGGTGATAAATAAAAGGCAGTTGCTCCATGACACATATATTTTGAGGGAATTGCACTGTCTATTATTTAAATTGATCAGGGCAGGGCAGGACAGCACATACAAACTGCATTTAGTCCAATAAAATTACATGATATTATTAGGGTGATATATAAAAGGCAGTTGCTCCATGACACAAGAGTACTCTCCAGTGGAACAAAAAGCTTACAGCACCTGGTATTCCCAGGCGGTCTCCTATCCAAGTACTAACCAGGCCCAATCCTGCTTAGCTTCCGAGATCAGACGAGATCGGGTGTATTTTTTTTTTTTTTTTTTTTTTTTTTTAATGAATTAACCCATCATAGCTTTTTTACAGCTTATATTTTTTTTTACATATCATAGCTTCATATTTCACATCACATCTTCACAGCTTATTTTTACATATCATAGCTTCATATTTCACATCTCATAGCTTCACAGCTTATTTTTACATATCATAGCTTCATATTTCACATCACATCTTCACATCTCATAGCTTCACAGCTTATTTTTTTTCCATATCATAGCTTCATATTTCACATCTTCACATCTCAGCCTATAACGCATATTATCAGTCCACGTCATAGCTTCTTACATGCTTTTACAGCAACTGGTATTCCAAGGTGGTCCCCCATCCAAGTACTAACCAGCCCTAAACCTGCTTAGCTTCCGAGATCAGACGAGATCGGGTGTATTTTTTTTTTTTTTTTTTTTTTTTTTTTTTTTTTTTTTTTTTATAGCTTCACAGCTTCTTTTTTACATATCATAGCTTCATATTTCACTTCATTTCTTCACATCTCATAGCTTCACAGCTTCTTTTTTACATATCATAGCTTCATATTTCACATCTTCACATCATATCATAGCTTCACAGCTTCTTTTTTACATATCATAGCTTCATATTTCACATCACTTCTTCACATCTCATAGCTTCACAGCTTCTTTTTACATATCATAGCTTCATATTTCACATCTCATAGCTTCACAGCTTATTTTACATATCATAGCTTCATATTTCACATCTCATAGCTTCACAGCTTATTTTCCATATCATATCTCCATATTTCACATCTTCACATCTCAGCCTATAACGCAGATTATCAGTCCACGTCATAGCTTCTTACATGCTTTTACAGCAACTGGTATTCCAAGGTGGTCCCCCATCCAAGTACTAACCAGCCCTAAACCTGCTTAGCTTCCGAGATCTGACGAGATCG
>NC_140019.1:1282500-1317500 GCF_964263955.1 Coregonus lavaretus
ACTTTTGAGAGCGAAAACCTGCCAAAACAGGAACAAACGGTCAACGGGGAAATCTAAACGGAGAAAAGGGAACTTGGGAATTAACGGAATCAGGCAAAACATTGAAGGGATTTTATAGTGCCCTAATGGACTACAGACATTGACTGTCTCCTAGACTAAAAACAAAGGCTGCATGTACTGCCTATATTTTGAGGGAAACGCACTGTCCATTATTTGATTTGATCAGGGCAGGGCAGCACACACAAACTGCATTTAGTCCAATAACAATCCATGATATTATTAGGGTGATAAATAAAAGGCAGTTGCTCCATGACACAAGAGCACGCTCTACTGGGACAAAAAGCTTACAGCACCTGGTATTCCCAGGCGGTCTCCCATCCAAGTACTAACCAGGCCCGACCCTGCTTAGCTTCCGAGATCGGACAAGATCGGGCGTATTTTTATTTTTTATTTTTTATTTTTTAAATTAACCCATCATAGCTTTTTACAGCTTATTTTTTTTTATACATATCATAGCTTCATATTTCACATCACATCTTCACATCTCATAGCTTCACAGCTTATTTTTACATATCATAGCTTCATATTTCACATCACATCTTCACATCTCATAGCTTCACAGCTTATTTTTACATATCATAGCTTCATATTTCACATCACATCTTCACATCTCATAGCTTCACAGCTTATTTTTACATATCATAGCTTCATATTTCACATCACATCTTCACATCTCATAGCTTCACAGCTTATTTTTTTTACATATCATAGCTTCATATTTCACATCACATCTTCACATCTCAGCCTATAACACAGATTATCAGTCCACGTCATAGCTTCTTACATGCTTTTACAGCAACTGGTATTCCAAGGTGGTCCCCCATCCAAGTACTAACCAGCCCTAAACCTGCTTAGCTTCCGAGATCTGACGAGATCGGGCGTATTTATTTATTTATTTATTTATTTATTTTTTTATTATAAAAAACAAAATCAACAAAACAATACAACAAATACAACATAATTACACCATCCTTATTCACTAATCAACATAAAATACATAATCTAATATAGACATTAGACATACTCCATTTCAGAAGTTAACCCTAACTCCCCCTCCTCCCTCCTCCATAGACACTAAAGTACTCCCCTTTATAAACATACTTTCAAATTTCTCTAATTTTGCATTATACATTAATTCCACCTGCTTTCTTAAACCTGCTTTAAAGATTACCCAGACATTCACCTTTTTCCCTTCAAAATGTTTCATATTCCTTCTACAGTAAATTGCATACCTCACAAAACTCAAAACAATATTCAACAGGTACACATTCACACCCAAACATTTCCCCATTACTCCAAATAATATTAACCTATCCCATGCAAAACTTTCTAAAAACTCTTTTCTCCAGTGCCTCCACAACAAAAGTTTTACTTCCTTGAAAAAACCTGTCAGACTTGGACATTCAAAAAATAAATGCAACAAAGACTCTGGCTTCATCATACACACATCACATTCCCGCCGTACATCGCGGTTTATCTGATGTAAAATAATATTTGTGTATATACGATTATGCCGTACCATAAAATCCATGTTCTCACAATTTCGTTTATTCCCAAACAAAACCAAATTCTCCCACATCAAAGAAACATCCAAATCAATAAACATTTTTCTCCACATCCTCTCAGCCGCAGGCCTCACACACACAGACTTCAACATACACTTGTACAATCTTTTCTGTGTTACTTTTGATAATACTTGTTTCCCCGATCCTTTACCCACATAGAGACTTGGCAGCACATACAAGTCCTCATATTCCCCCTCCCCATTTATCACTTTTATCCACTCACCCGGAATGCATAATTTAATTATTTCGTATATCTGTAATACTAATTTTCTCTCCACTGTATCATCAAACTCCCACACAGTATCCAGAATTGCCTGCCCCCTTAAAAACCCCGGCATAACCTCGTAAAGAAAATCTTTTACCAATATTAACCCAGCCTTCATGAACATTTTGTTGTACAGCACCTTCCCACCACTCTCTATTTTCGGATTCAAAAACACAGGCTGATTAAATATGTTGTCCTTATTTGTACATGTGTACTCAATCTTAGGAAGAAATTCCCCCCATGCCAAGAACACCTCTTTATAGAACTCAGGCAAACCCTCCAACATATCCTTCTTCCATGACATCAATAATCCACTTTCTTCACAACCCCCACTTCTGTACAAAAAATGTTTAAAAAACCTTTTCCATCCATAATCTCCCTCCCCATATAAGTATTTTTGCACAGTTTTTATTCTCATTGCTTTTCTCTTCACATCCAAATCCACCAATTTCAACCCCCCATCCTTTAAATCCGAGATAAGAGTTGCCCTTGCAATCCTAGTCCCCTTCCCCTCCCATAGGAAATCTGTAACCAAACCATTGAATTCTTTTAACACCCATTGTGGCATATCCAACGAACCTAGAACATAGATACATTTGGATGCCACCAAAGAATTAATCACCACCACCTACCCCCTCAAGAACAGTTTTCTTGCCTTCCAATAGGATAGAGTATGTTTTATTTTATTCAAAACCCCAGTCCATGTCTCATCTCTCGTCCCTTCTTTATCCACCCCCAAAACCACCCCTAAAGTCTTTATATAACCTTCAGCCTTTTTGAAAGGGAATCCACAGTCCACTTTTTCATCTATCCCCACATACATTATTTCAGATTTTTCAACATTAAGTTTTGCCCCTGATGCCTTGCCATATACCTCAAAACACTCCATTACATTCTTCACACTTTCAACATCTATCACAGTACATGTAGTATCATCCGCATATTGCTGTATAACACTCTCCCCCCCATCCGGTATCCGTATACCTCGAATTATTTTGTTTGCTTTAATCATTGCTGCAAGCGGCTCCACCGATAAACTATAAAGAGCAGCTGATAACGGACATCCTTGCCTAACAGATCTCTCCAGAGGAAAAGAATCTGTTAAAATCCCATTACATTTTACTCTGCTCCTTGCATATCCATTCAGTAATCTAATCCAACCTATCATTCTTTCACCAAACCCAAATTTCCCAAGTGTACGCAGTAAAAAGGAATGATCAACTCTATCAAAAGCCTTATTTAGATCCAAACTCATCACAAACCCCCCTTCCTCCCCCATATGCTTTATCACATCCCTTATTGTTCCCACTGTGTCAGAAATATCCCTCCCTGGTACACTATATCCTTGTGTCTCTGCTATTACTCCTCCCATAACTTTTTTAACTCTATTAGCTAAGACCTTGGCTAAGATCTTATAATCACAATTTAAAAGTGTCAACGGTCGATAATTATCCAAATTTACACGACTCCCTTTATTTTTATACAGTATGGTTAAAACTCCTGTGGCCAGCGAATCTGGCACCACTTGAGTGTTTTCAATATCTTCATACAGTTTTCTTAAAATTGGAGCCAACAAATCTGCAAAAGATTTATAAAATTCCGCAGTTAGGCCATCAGACCCCGGACTCCTATTGCAATTAGCATCTAATATGGCCTCCTTAATGTCAGTTAGACTCATATCTTCATCACACATGTTTTTTTCCCCTTCTGTTAACTTAGTATCCACGTGTTCAAGCACCTTATCCATACAGGAATCATTAACCTCTTCTTTTTTAAATAAGCATTCATAAAATCTCTCGACCGTATCCAGAATCCCCACCAAATCATTAACCTTTTCCCCTTTATCATTAATTAACTCCGTAATATAAATCTTCTCTTGTCTTCTTTTTTCTAAATTCAAGAAAAATGAAGTACACCTTTCCCCCTCTATCGCATATTGCACTCTACTCCTTACAATCGCCGCATTACATTTCTTCTTCTCATATTCATCAAGTGCATCCTTAGCCAGTAAATAATCCTCCACCCCATGACCTTCATCCTTTTCTATACACTCAAGTTCATGTTTAACCTTCTTACGTAGTTCCCTCTCCTTCTTTTTCAAAAAATAATTCCTCTTAACAGCATATTTTATAGTCAATTCCTTACATTTGGTTTTCAGCTCCTCCCACCACAACCCCATATTCACCTCCATTAACTGTTGTCTTTTGGCCTTCCCAATACATTCTGATATCATCTCAATATAATTTTCCTCCTCTAGCAAGCTATTATTTAAACACCACAGCCCACCAGATTTAGTATGTGTCCTTACTCCACAAGAAAATACCACCGCCGCATGATCACTAAAAGCTGTAAAAACATACTTAATTTCTTTCATAAAATTCCTTAAACCCTCATTTACTAAAACCAGATCTATTCGCGTCTGTTTCAACTCCCCTAAAACCACCTGCCTTCTAGAAATTCCTCTCTTGTTCGGATTCTCATCCCTCCATATATCAATCAAACTGTTTTCAAACATAATCTTCCTTAAGACCCCCCTAGATACGTCATTTCTAAAAATAGCTCCCCTTTTCATATCTAATCTATTCATTTTAACATTAAAATCCCCTACTAAAATACAGTTACCCTTGCACCATTTCCCTAATTCTAAAAATAAATTATTTCGCTCTATCTCATTACTCGGCGCATAAATATTTATAATCCTAAAAACCCTATTCATATATTCAAACTCCAAAATTAAAATCCTCCCATTATTATCATTATATATCTTCTTCACATTTTCTACTACATCCTTCCTTAATAAAATTGCAACCCCACTTGAATTTCCCCTGCCATTGTTAACATAAATAAAATCCCTCCATATTTTTTTTACTTCTAAAACACATGCATTATCCCAGTGCGTCTCTTGAATACATAAAATATCTGAATTCTTCATTTGTACTATTCTATTAAATTTTCCCATTGTTCTCAAACCATTTGCATTTATTGACATTATATTTACCATTCTAATAAATAATAAAATAATAAAATATAATTTCATTATCCTCTACCTGTTATCCAGTTTCTTTCCTCTTCCACCCTTTCTCTCCCCCTCTTCCCCCCGCTTTCCTCTTCCTGTATCCTTCCCTCGTTCTTTCAATCTTTTCTCCATCATCCGTGTCCGATATCTCCTCCAAATCCATGTTATCCAGCCAACTCAACTTCTTGTCACCCTCATCCGTTGTGCTCCCCATGTTCATCTCCGTCTCTGGTATTGTCATCGTTGTGCTCCCCGTGTTCATCTCCGTCTCATGTATAGCCGTCGTTGTCGTTTCTGTTATTGTTCTCAAACTCGAACCCCTCTCCATTTCTTCACCCCCCGAGATACTTGTTAGTACTGTGCTATCCCCCAAAACCTGTGAGTCCCCCGTGCTTCCCCCCAGTCCACTCCCCCCCTCCTCCTGAAAACTCCCTCTTCTTATTTCTGAGTCCATACTACTCCCAATTTCATTCATCTTCTGGTCCTTCTCCCTTCTTCCTTCCTCCGTCTCTCCACTCTCCACCACGTCCTCTCTTCCATCTTCTTCTCCTTCTTGCGACAATACAACTGCTTCCTCGAATAGTGCTTGACTCCCCTCTTCAGCCATAACCTCTCCACAGTTGCACTCCGCCAATCTCTTTCTGCATCCACCACAGAAATTCCTTTCCTTCTCTCCGACACATTCTCTCACATAGTGTCCTTGCTTGCCACATTTGAAACACTTAAATTCAGGGCAGTCTTTAACTATGTGCCCGGGTTGAATACACAAACGACACACTCTGACCTGTTTGTCATGAAGGACCCTAAAATATTCTGCTCCCTCCAACGTCTCAATTCTTGTAGAGTAAGGCAATGATGTCACTTTTTCTGTGAACTTGACTTTGCAAAAACGTGTCCCATCAACCACCTCCGTTCCTGGCCAAACTCTCCTCCTTATCTCCGAAACGGCTGCCACTCCCCAGCTACTCAGCTTGCCCAGTATCACACCATCTTCTACATATACTGGGAGATTCATAAAAGACACCACCAATTCCTTCACATTAACATCTCTCGCCAAAATCCTGGTGTCCTTTATCCATATTCCATCCATTAAACGTTCTTTTCCTTTTCCGTTTCTCATCGTAACTTCATACTTCTTTTCTCCATTCATTCGGCATCCCACCACCTCTCCACACACCTCCTTAATTGCTCGTAGTAGTTCCATTGTCGTCACTTTGTCTTCTCCTTCCAACTCAATTGCCACCGTGTATTCTTTGCCATATTTCATTCCTTCTTTATCTTCATTTTTCTTCCGTTGCGCACTTTCGTTGTCTTTGTCCATTCCGTTTGTCATTTCCATGTTGTCCGTCATAGTGCTTCAAAAAAAAAATCCGAAAAGAAAAACTCTCCCCCAAGCAGCAAAACTGCAAGGGGGGAAGACTAACCAAACTTAAAACTATTCAACTGCAAGAACAAACCAAAAATTATATTTCGAAATCCAAATAATTAACAAAAATAGCTCTCGCGCAAACACTCTTCAGCAAACACTCACTCACAGCTCAAAACTCACACCTGTCGTCACTTCTCCAATCAGGATGGGCGTATTCAGGCTGGTATGGCCGTAAGCGAGGGAACAACTCTTGGTACACTATATAAAGTCAATGTGTCACTCACTCTGAAAGGGACATAGAAACGTATCCACTTTGTGACACAAACTGAAGAAGCTCAACCCTTGCTTACATTTCCAATATATATATATATATATATATATATATATATATATATATATATATATATATATATATATATATATTGAGTCTTGTGGGGGGGGGGGGGGGGGAAGAGGGCATATCCTATGTTGATTTATGACAAGTTCATTGACTAGGGCCCTATAAAATAGGCTTTGCGGACCGAATCACGGAATCCAGACATTAAACCGAAATTCAACAATATTCAAACATTTATTGAACTTAGTAAGAAATCAACTAAATCTATTCAACTTGTTAGAAAACGCATTCATTTGCCCAAGTCAATCATAAGACATGAACAAAATGCATCAGTGATTCGTATTTCCATGAACTTTCTGAAACGACACAGGAATGCCCCTGTCTGTGTGCAAGTATGCGGTGCGCGCGTATGTCTACACTTTGTGTAGCCGTTAGCGATGATGCTAATGATAACCTTCTTCTGGTAGGGAAGGAATGGCTTTACCCAAAACCTTCGCAAGTAATTGTTAACTACAAAGTAGCCTATGCCTGCCTGGCAGAATTATACCGTGATCATTTGCATCACTCCAGTGGCCATTTGTTCTACAGCAACACCGCTTAACCAAACAAAGGTCTCTTCCTGGTGCACGCTTGCATTTAAGGGTAACTACACCCCAAAATCTAAATGTCTTACATTTTTCCCAGACCTCACAAATGGTCACCTGATAGGGTTTAAACATGGTTGTGGACATAGAACATCCAATTGTGCTGTTTTGCTATTAAAAATGTGTACTTTTGAGAGCGAAAACCTGCCAAAACAGGGACAAACGGTCAACAGGGTAATCTAAACGGAGAAAAGGGAACTTGGGAATTAACGGAATCAGGCAAAACATTGAAGGGATTTTATAGTGCCCTAATGGACTACAGACATTGACTGTCTCCTAGACTAAAAACAAAGGCTGCATGTACTGCCTATATTTTGAGGGAAACACACTGTCCATTATTTGATTTGATCAGGGCAGGGCAGCACACACAAACTGCATTTAGTCCAATAACAATCCATGATATTATTAGGGTGATAAATAAAAGGCAGTTGCTCCATGACACAAGAGCACGCTCTACTGGGACAAAAAGCTTACAGCACCTGGTATTCCCAGGCTGTCTCCCATCCAAGTACTAACCAGGCCCGACCCTGCTTAGCTTCCGAGATCGGATGAGATCGCGCATATTCAGGCTGGTATGGCCATAAGCGAGGGAACAACTCTTGGTACACTATATAAAGTCAATGTGTCACTCACTCTGAAAGGGACACAGAAACGTATCCACTTTGTGACACAAACTGAAGAAGCTCAACCCTTGCTTACATTTCCAATATATATATATATATATATATATATATATATATATATATATATATATATATATTTGAGTGTTGTTGGGGGGGGGGGAGAGGGCATATCCTATGTTGATTTATGACAAGTTCATTGACTAGGGCCCTATAAAATAGGCGTTGCGGACCGAATCACGGAATCCAGACATTAAACCGAAATTCAACAATATTCAAACATTTATTGAACTTAGTAAGAAATCAACTAAATCTATTCAACTTGTTAGAAAACGCATTCATTTGCCCAAGTCAATCATAAGACATGAACAAAATGCATCAGTGATTCGTATTTCCATGAACTTTCTGAAACGGCACAGGAATGCCCCTGTCTGTGTGCATGTGTGCGGTGCGCGCGTATATCTACACTTTGTGTAGCCGTTAGCGATGATGCTAATGATAACCTTCTTCTGGTAGGGAAGGAATGGCTTTCCCCAAAACCTTCGCAAGTAAATGTTAACTACAAAGTAGCCTATGCCTGCCTGGCAGAATTATACCGTGATCATTTGCATCACTCCAGTGGCCATTTGTTCTACAGCAACACCGCTTAACCAAACAAAGGTCTCTTCCTGGTGCACGCTTGCATTTAAGGGTAACTACACCCCAAAATCTAAATGTCTTACATTTTTCCCAGACCTCACAAATGGTCACCTGATAGGGTTTAAACATTGTTGTGGACATAGAACATCCAATTGTGCTGTTTTGCTATTAAAAATATGTACTTTTGAGAGCGAAAACCTGCCAAAACAGGGACAAACGGTCAACGGGGAAATCTAAACGGAGAAAAGGGAACTTGGGAATTAACGGAATCAGGCAAAACATTGAAGGGATTTTATAGTGCCCTAATGGACTACAGACATTGACTGTCTCCTAGACTAAAAACAAAGGCTGCATGTACTGCCTATATTTTGAGGGAAACGCACTGTCCATTATTTGATTTGATCAGGGCAGGGCAGCACACACAAACTGCATTTAGTCCAATAACAATCCATGATATTATTAGGGTGATAAATAAAAGGCAGTTGCTCCATGACACAAGAGCACGCTCTACTGGGACAAAAAGCTTACAGCACCTGGTATTCCCAGGCGGTCTCCCATCCAAGTACTAACCAGGTCCGACCCTGCTTAGCTTCCGAGATCGGACGAGATCGGGCGTATTCAGGCTGGTATGGCCGTAAGCGAGGGAACAACTCTTGGTACACTATATAAAGTCAATGTGTCACTCACTCTGATAGGGACACAGAAACGTATCCACTTTGTGACACAAACTGAAGAAGCTCAACCCTTGCTTACATTTCCAATATATATATATATATATATATATATATATATATATATATATATATATATATATTTGAGTCTTGTTGGGGGGGGGGGGGGGAAGAGGGCATATCCTATGTTGATTTATGACAAGTTCATTGACTAGGGCCCTATAAAATAGGCGTTGCGGACCGAATCACGGAATCCAGACATTAAACCGAAATTCAACAATATTCAAACATTTATTGAACTTAGTAAGAAATCAACTAAATCTATTCAACTTGTTAGAAAACGCATTAATTTGCCCAAGTTAATCATAAGACATGAACAAAATGCATCAGTGATTCGTATTTCCATGAACTTTCTGAAACGGCACAGGAATGCCCCTGTCTGTGTGCATGTGTGCTGTGCGCGCGTATGTCTACACTTTGTGTAGCCGTTAGCGATGATGCTAATGATAACCTTCTTCTGGTAGGGAAGGAATGGCTTTCCCCAAAACCTTCGCAAGTAAATGTTAACTACAAAGTAGCCTATGCCTGCCTGGCAGAATTATACCGTGATCATTTGCATCACTCCAGTGGCCATTTGTTCTACAGCAACACCGCTTAACCAAACAAAGGTCTCTTCCTGGTGCACGCTTGCATTTAAGGGTAACTACACCCCAAAATCTAAATGTCTTACATTTTTCCCAGACCTCACAAATGGTCACCTGATAGGGTTTAAACATTGTTGTGGACATAGAACATCCAATTGTGCTGTTTTGCTATTAAAAATATGTACTTTTGAGAGCGAAAACCTGCCAAAACAGGGACAAACGGTCAACGGGGAAATCTAAACGGAGAAAAGGGAACTTGGGAATTAACGGAATCAGGCAAAACATTGAAGGGATTTTATAGTGCCCTAATGGACTACAGACATTGACTGTCTCCTAGACTAAAAACAAAGGCTGCATGTACTGCCTATATTTTGAGGGAAACGCACTGTCCATTATTTGATTTGATCAGGGCAGGGCAGCACACACAAACTGCATTTAGTCCAATAACAATCCATGATATTATTAGGGTGATAAATAAAAGGCAGTTGCTCCATGACACATATATTTTGAGGGAAACGCACTGTCTATTATTTAAATTGATCAGGGCAGGGCAGGGCAGCACATACAAACTGCATTTAGTCCAATAAAAATACATGATATTATTAGGGTGATAAATAAAAGGCAGTTACTCCATGCATTCACTAACTGTAAGTCGCTCTGGATAAGAGCGTCTGCTAAATGACTAAAATGTAAATGATGGCAGCTGGTCCTTTTGTGGCAGGGCTGAAATGCAGTGTAAATGTTTTTTGGGGATAAAGTTCATTTTCATGGCAAAGAGGGACTTTGCAATTAATTGCAATTCATCTGATCGCTCTTCATGACATTCTGGAGTATATGCAAATTGCCATCATCAAAACTGAGGCAGCAGACTTTGTGAAAATTAGTATTTGTGTCATTCTCAAAACTTTTGACCACGACTGTATGTACTGACATGTATGTGTAACTGATAGATGCACACACACACGACATGTTCATGTTTCTAAATGTATGTCAATTGTATTTTGTCTGTAATGTCTTGTTCGTTATGTGTCGGACCCCAGTAAGACTAGCTGTCACCATTGATGTCAGCTAATGGGGATCCTAATAAATCAAATCAAATCAAGAGAGGATAGGCTGTGCTCAGTAAACTGACTACAGTGTGCAAGCCCACCTCCTGTCCTGACTGAGCAATTGATTTCTCCAGTCTCTGAAAACTGCATTAGCCAAAACACATTGGTCGAGAGAAGGTCAGTGCCATCATGATGATGGAACGACAAGTTCACTAAACCCAGCACTCAATCACACAGGCATATGCATGCACGTACACACACACACAAACACAGGCAGATAGGCAGGAATGCATGCACGCACATACACATATATTTGTGTATTGATTCTGATATTACAACACCTTGCACTATTCACTGAGATAACACCACTAGACCAGAGTCCCAAGGTACAGTATATGATTCCCCGTCCTACCTAGTTCTGCTTGGTTTAATGTTTGAAGTTAAAATGTTTATCCTGTAAATGTATAATAGACTTCATGCCGGCTGTGACCACAGTGGTGGAGGTCATAACACAGAGACATGGCTGCCTTTATTTGTTTAGCTACTGGCCCTCACTAAAAGGAATCCAATAAGCCATCAGGATGCACCCTGTGGCCATACAAGTGTCTAGGGGTCTGAAAGGAAGACTAGGTAGAGTGCATAAACACACTGACAGACACACATAGAAGAAAACACACATCGTCCCTCTATAGAACACTTACTACCAACACACCCACATGTACATTAACCCTCTGAAACACATACACACACCCTGCATTTATCTGGCCATTAATGGTCTTGGCTGGAGGATGAAGGCATTTGTTATCGTCTTCAGGAGAGGCCAAGGTTTGTTCATCATCACTACCCAGGAGGCACCACTCTGATCTCTCTGTGCCAGTCTTTGTGTGCGGCTCTCTGTGGATTCACCCAGGCTCACTGGCCTGTAAAGCAATCTAATCTTCACTGGACTGCAAGAGCCTTACTGCCTTTACAGAGAGCTGCAGGGCTAAACTGTAGCCAAACACTGAACTGGCAGTTTTTTATCGTTTTCAAATTAATGGCAACATTAATGATCTTTACTATCATTGGATAAAAAACATATTACACATGTAACAGTCTTGGGAGGATAAAAGAGAGCGAGAGAGAGAGAGAGAGAGAGAGAGAGAGAGAGAGAGAGAGAGAGAGAGAGAGAGAGAGAGAGAGAGAGAGAGAGAGAGAGAGAGAGAGAGAGAGAGAGAGAGAGAGAGAGAGAGAGAGAGAGAGAGAGAGAGAGAGAGAGAAAAATTAGGATTCATTGGATAAATGGACTGACATTTTTGAAGGGAATCAATTCAGTTACCCCACTGAAACTTGCACTTGTGTGTAGCCTATGTTATGATGTGTAGACTATTTTATGATATGTGTTGTACTAAACAGTATATTAGAAAACCATTCATGATTGCTTTACATACAACATTTGGTCATTGACATACTGTATGTAGTCATTTTATGCTCTCTGGTGGCCTTTTAAGGCATAGCAGCACAGCACTGCCTCCCCATGCTCTCCCATACAGATGACAAAGATGGTGAATAATGAAGGTGTCGCATAAAGGCTGTTTACCTATCTCTTATGCTACATGTGGCGGCGATCTGCTTTTAATAGTGCAGACATAGAGGAGGTGTGAATATAGATGTGTTGCCATGACTCTTGCCCGCTGGCCTGCATGTATTCACTGAGTAGACTCTTGGACTACAACAAGTATGTATTCTGATTGCCAACAGTAGTAATATGTTGAGTGTGGCACTTGATAATCAACTGTATAATCATTCTCAATGTGGAGTGATTGACCTGTGCTCAGCCACCCTCTCCTTGCAACATGATGCAGGCAGGCAATAGATGAGAAAACAAAGTGCTTCAATAGGGTGAAGGCAGAGGTTGAATATGAGTACAGGCAGAGAAAGAGATGGAGAGAGAAGGAAAGAGAGAGACAGACATACAGATGTAGGATCTTAATTTGAGCCAGTTTGCTACAGCAGGAAAATAATTATGCAGCAACAGGAAATGTGAATTATGATGTGGATTATAATTAATGGACATTTTTTGTAGGGGTTGATACATTTTCTGTTTGGGCAAATCAAGTCTGACATTTTAAAATGGAAATGACAAACTTTAGAAGCCTTTTGTAATACAATACAAGTTTGCATTTCTTGCTCTGCAGTACAAATCTCAGCAACAAAAGAGTGATCAAATTAAGATCCTACATCTGTACAGACAGACAGACATACAGACATACAGGCAGACTAGGTATATAGTAATAGGCTGCTCCAGTGTTCTGGAACTTGATGATGTCACAATGTCACTTTACCAGGGATGGAGCACTAGTTATTATAAGGGAACATTATGAGGTAACGTTGCCACGGAAACACACTTCTAACAGAATCCCAGACCACATTAAAATTGTTAGACAAGCTCAGGAAGAGCGTGTTAGCTACATCTCTCAACCTATAACTGATTTGATTGATTACAACAGTACACTACCCTAGCGTGTTATGGGTCAGACACTTAGTGACCCTGTCCCTCTGGTCTCCCCTAGGGAGCAACCAAAGGAGACCCATAAACATAAAAATAAACCCAAGGAGAAGAGCATCCCTCCAGCCCTGACCTTTCTTCAGCTGTTTACACTGCTGAGCTGCGTCAGGATGAAGAAGACACCATTTGATCCCTCCCAGAGTGGTGAGGGGAGAAAGGCAACAACGATACACGATACGAACAACAATAATGACTCTGATACTGGTGAGTGTGAGGAGGTGTCTATTGACTAGTGCTGCTACACAGTACAATTATTTAGGCTTCACTTGGAGGAAATGTTTCACTTACAGGCTCTGACTATTCTGCAGGTGATGTGAAAAGGATCAAGGACAAGAGTAAAGGAAAGGTTCGGAAAGAGAAAGTTTGGATTGAAGTTCAGAAATCTCAGGACCACAAACGCAGAACGACACCGGAAACAGAAAAAGACATTAAACAAAGATCTAACTCGGTAAGACATCCAAACCTGCTTATCAATGAGGATTTGCCAATGCATTTGATAATTGATAATGACCACAATAAGGAAAACACAGTATATTGTGTTGAATTTGATACTTTGACACTGCTTGACAAATGTGATAATGTCACAATGCCCCTTCGGATGGGGTAGGCCCTACTAGTTAAAAAGTCTTAACGGAATCCATGGAACGTCCCAGCTCTGACCTTAACCCCATTGAAGTTGAAATTGAAATGGTTAAGGTAAGGGTTAAGGTTAGAGTTAGGGTAAGGGTAGAGGTAAGGTTAGGGTTTAGGGTAGGGATGTCTCAAGGATCTCGGATAGCACTAACCCTAGTTATAATTGGGTAACATTTTGCCATGGAAACACACTAGAGCTCATTGGCTATTGATATTGTAGTTTGAAATATCAGTAGATTTCTAACTGATGTACTGATTGTGACCCTGAGGTCTCCCCTGTGGAGAAAGCAAAGGAGACCCAGCAGAAAGAGAAGAAGCAGAGCATCTATCCAGCTGTGGCGGCCCTGCAGCTGTTCACTCTCTTCTGCTGTGGAGGGAAAGTCAAGCTGAAGAAAACTCGTCCCTCTCAGCACAGACAGAGTAAAAAGGACCAGGACGAAGATAATGCATCTGATACTGGTGAGTGTTATGGGTTGTCTGTTGATTAGATATAGAATGATATTTCTCCAATTGGAAAGATGTGTCTTCAAAATCAAAATGTCTAATCTAAACAGGCTCAGACTGGTCTGGAGGAGATGTTACAACCAAAAAGGTCAAGGACAAGAGTAATGGAAAGGTAGGGAGGGAGAAAGACTGGACTGAAGTCCAGCTATTGAAATCATCTCAAGACCACGAACCCAGAAGTACAACACCAGAAACAGACAAGGGAACTAATTTGGGACAAAGACCGAACTCTGTGAGACAAGCAAACATGCTGTATCATATTTTATTGTGAGCAAAAGATCTTTCCCATAATGTTTCATCATTGGGTATTGCAATTGTCTTATGCAGGCAAATCAAAGGACACCCCGGCAAGTGAAGACCCATGTGGAGAAAATTTACATAAGTCCTGACTCTCCGACTCTACCACGTGCCCACGTAAGTTACTGAAACCTGACTTACTATACGGACAGACAGAGATTCACACATCCAGGCAGTTTCCCCTCTGACCTCAACCTAACCCCCCTTTTCCTCCGGGTAGAGCTCCCTCTCCCAGTTCTCCCTGGCTAGGAACCTGGCCATCCTCCCGCTGGAGTGGCAGCTACCTGGAGTCCCTCTGACCACCTCGTCTATGGCAACTAGGACAGAGAGAAAGCCATCCACTACCAACACTTCGACACAGGCGCACACAGAAACACAGACAACAGATATGAACACAGACACACAGACCACTGCCACCTCTCAGAGACAGATCTCCATGGTGACCACCCAGTCATCAGAGACCATGACAGAGGTTCACACATCAGACTCAAGCACCCAGAACTCCACTCCTGACATAGCACTGACCCCTGAGAGCACTAAGGACATGATCGCTACTGATGAGGATGTGAAGGATGACTCTGCTGAAGATTTGATCTCCACCCTAACAGACACCTCTATGGAGAAATCCGTCAGTGAGACCAGCCTGAAAGCCCTCATCGCTGAGGATGAGGAAGATAACAATGAGATGAAGGATATGGCTGCCTCCGCTAGCCCTGCTACTGATAATGCCAATGAGGATGCAAAGCTACTGGAGCTTGCAGCACTTTATGACTACATGTTGACAGTGGAGACCGAGCTGTAGGCCTAATGAACATTTCAATATAGCAAAAGCTATACTATGATCAATTAATAAAAACAGTAAATATTTCTGCAGCAAATGTTCACTACTGTTGATATGTGAAGCAGCATGCTTAGGTTAGGCATATGTGTTTGAATTCACCAAAACTAATACATAAACAAAAAATATATCAAACCACTACAGGTAGGGAAGAGTGAATACATCAGCATTGAGTTAATTTGGTCAATAATGATCCATGGGCATATTACATTCTGTAATATATGAAATAACAATCACCCACAGTGAATACAAAGCAGACATGTTCTATTTTCTCCCTCTGTCCTTCCCTCCCATGTCCTGATGAGGTTTAGATTGTCTTGTTATCCACCCCTTCAACTGTTTAGCATTTTAATAACGCCGCGCAATCTCAGGGCCTAATTATTTTTGATTCACATGCTTAAAATAGAGCCCACATATCACCACATATCTGAGCGGCCTGAAGGTGCTGTGTTACTGGTGGGTTTCCAACAGATTACAGGGAGATTGGTGAAATAAGTCAACCTAAATAGGGACGATAGGAACATTATCATACTACAGCCTCATTCTCTTTGCCTATATTACAGCAGGGAGGATATATTGGTGTCATCAGAGTAATGGAGTACCACACATACTGTATGTACCTCATGTTTTCACACATCATGATGTAGTCCTTGTAAGATAACTCTGGAGCGTGATCTTGTCGTTTTATCATCTTGAAGGGTGACAGAATAGTGAGCTTTATCCATGACTTTGAGAATGTAGTTATTTTATGAATTCTCACAGGTACGATTTCTGTCAAACTGCACTTTTCTGTCTCTGTCATGCCTGCGGTCACCAGATGTACAGCCTCCCCAGAGCTGCATATTCCAGTGGCCTACATGCATGGATAATGAGCTGAGAGAAGTAGTTGCAGCACATCGTTTTAGGCTACAGCCAAGCTCTATCTTTAACCTGAGAAACATCTTAGTCCTACATGAGTGCACTCTCCACAACAAAGACCAGCCTGACATCAACATACTGTTGATAAAGTAGACATTGAATTAAATCAACATAACATAGACACTGTACATGTATTTTTGATGATTGTTAATCTAGAAAAGACGCAGAACATATTAACTCTGAAAGGGGAGAGAAAGAAGAGAGAGGGGGATGAATGGGTGGATAGAGGAGAAACAGTACAAGGGATGGTGAGATGTGTCCATTTATTAATTCAAATATTCAACTCCCCAATAAGAGGATCAAAGGTTCTCTCACCCAGGTGTACAAACAAACAGACATGCATGTACATACAGACATGCACGGACACACACCTACACACACAAAAATACCCACGCACACACCCACTCCTCTATCCACATGAAGTGGTCAGGGCATCACAGTGATCTAGCTACAAGGACATTGAGAGAAGCCATTTCTCTGCTCTAGAGACTGTAACATTGATGAGGTTCACTGGACGCTCAAACACACCTCCAACATGTCCGTGAAATAAAAGATTACATCATCATTTTAATCCAAGTACTTTTCATATGACTGCACAGTTAGATAAGTATCACTACAGTGAGGACAATTAATAGAGATCCACACTCTTTTCACACTTCGGTAGGCTATCTATGCCAGGGGCTATTCTAGATCCTGAGCTATGAGAATCCCTTGACCTGGCCGAGCTCCCCTCACTGTACTGTAACACCAGGCTAACACCTATCAAGAGTAATCATGGCTTTAAGTGACCAGTCTATCCTCAGGGGGATACTCCTGACAACACATTGACAGCCAGGCTCTATTACGGTCTGTCAGCTGCTGTTTTTGCTGGCTCTGTCTTTACCCTGCTCATAGGACATGATGGACAGTGTGTGTGTGTGCGTGTGTGTGTGTGTGTGTGTGTGTGTGTGTGCGTGCGCTTGCGTACATGCGCTCATGCCTATGCATGCATGCCTATGTTTGTGTGTGTCCGTGTCTGCATTAATGTGTGTGTGCATGCGTTCCTATGCATGCATGCGTGGGTGCACATGCATATCTGTGTGTATGTGTGTGTGTGTATGTGTGTGTGGGTGTATGACTGAGGGCTGGAATGAACAGTCAACTGTTTCTCATTAGTGTCTAGCTGCAGAGGGAGAGCAATAAGACAGTGATGTATGAATGTCCCCTGAGCAATCAGAGACTCTATGAGCCATCATGGGAAGAATATATACAGCTTGGTACGAGACTCTGAAACAATGAATGGGTTTGATAGACAAAACATTTTTATACTCTACTACAGTGTTTCCCAACTCCGGTCCTCGAGTACACCCAACCAGTGGAGGCTGCTGAGGGGAGGACAGCTCATAATAATGGTTGGAATGGAGTAAATGGAATGGTATCAACAACATGGTTTTCATCTGTTTGATACCATTCCACTCCAGCCATTATTATGAACCGTCCTCCACTTATGAGCAGCCTCCACTGCCCCCAACAATACATATCTTGTTGTGGCCCCGGACAAGCACACTTGATTGTACTTGTCAACTAATCATCAAGCCCTTGACATCTGAATCAGGTGTTTTTGTCCAGGGCTACAATACAAATGTGTACTGGAGGACTGGAGTTGGGAAAAACTGTGATAATATAATACTATATGATACAGATTCTCTCTCTCTCTCTCTCTCTCTCTCTCTCTCTCTCTCTCTCTCTCTCTCTCTCTCTCTCTCTCTCTCTCTCTCTCTCTCTCTCTCTCTCTCTCTCTCTCTCTCTCTCTCTCTCTCTCTCTCTCTCTCTCTCTCTCTCTCTCTCTCTCTCTCTCTCTCTCTCTCTCTCTCTCTCTCTCTCTCTCTCTCTCTCTCTCTCTCTCTCTCTCTCTCTCTCTCTCTCTCTCTCTCTCTCTCTCTCTCTCTCTCTCTCTCTCTCTCTCTCTCTCTCTCTCTCTCTCTCTCTCTCTCTCTCTCTGAACCATAGAGTTGTATTGTTAATTCCACAGACATCGCTCTATCAGTGAGACCCCATGGAACAGACATAGCATCGCTGGTGTCACCCTAATAATAAATGACATATATTTTGAGGGAACAAAATGTATCAGTGATTCGTATTTCCGTGCAACTTAATGAACCGACTAAAAACAAAGGCTGAATGTACTGCCTATATTTTGAGGGAAACGCACTGTCTATTATTTAATTTGATCAGGTTAGGACAGCACATACAAACTGCATTTAGTCCAATAAAAATACAGGATATTATTTGGGTGATAAATAAAAGGCAGTTGCTCCATGACACATATATTTTGAGGGAAACGCACTGTCTATTATTTAATTTGACCAGGGCAGGGCAGGGCAGCACATACAAACTGCATTTAGTCCAATAAAATTACATGATATTGTTAGGGTGATAAATAAAAGCAGTTGCTCCATGACACAAGAGTACTCTCTAGTGGAACAAAAGCTTACAGCACCTGGTATTCCGAGGCGGTCTCCCATCAAAGTACTAACCAGGCCCAACCCTGCTTAGCTTCCGAGATCAGACGAGATCAGGCATATTCAGGATGGTATGGCCGTAAGCGCAGGAACAACTCTTGGTACACTATATAAAGACATGAACAAAATTTACCAGTGATTCGAATTTCCGTGCAACTTAATGAACCGACTAAAAACAAAGGCTGAATGTACTGCCTATATTTTGAGGGAAACACTTTGTCTATTATTTAGTTTGACCAGGGCAGGGCAGCACATACAAACTGCATTTAGTCCAATAAAAATACAGGATATTATTAGGGTGATAAATAAAAGGCAGTTGATCCATGACACAAGAGCACTCTCTAGTGGAACAAAAAGGTTACAGCACCTGGTATTCACAGGCAGTCTCCCATCCAAGTACTAACCAGGCCCGATCCTGCTTAGCTTCCGAGATCGGACGAGATCAGGCATATTCAGTCTGGTATGGCCATAAGCGCAGAAACAACTCTTGGTACACTATATAAAGACATGAACAAAATGTATCAGCGCTTCATATTTCCATTCAACTTAATGAACCAACTAAAAACAAAGGCTGAATGTACTGCCTATATTTTCAGGGAAACGCACTGTCTATTATTTAATTTGATCAGGTTAGGACAGCACATACAAACTGCATTTAGTCCAATAAAAATACATGATATTTTTAGGGTGATAAATAAAAGGCAGTTGCTCCATGACACAAGAGCACTCTCTAGCGGAACAAAAAGCTTACAGCACCTGCTATTCCCAGGCGGTCTCCAATCCACGTACTAACCAGGCCCAATCCTGCTTAGCTTCCGAGATCAGACGAGATCGGGTGTATTTTTTTTTTTTTTTTTTTTTATTATTATCAAAAAATTCAATTTTTTACAATATTTACAGTACAATATTACAAAGAACAATACATTAGACACTAGCCTAACATAGGCAGGTGAACAATTCACCCCCTATCAAATCAAAGAACCCAAAGAAATAAAAATACAAAAAAAAACTAGTATACAAAAAAAAACAGACATGACTAAGACATAACAAATTCCACCCACAAAATAGGCAGATTAATAGCAACCCCCTATCAAATAAAAATAAACAAAGAAAATATTCAAAATAATTATTTCAAAAATTATAAGTGATTCCTCCACCATCCACCTTTGCAATCAACCCACACCCCTCAACAAAATGTTTATCAAAATCTTCCATCCCATAATTAAACAACATATCCATGTGTTTACTAAACAGTGATATAAAAATACCCCACACCTTCACCCTCTTCTTGTCAAAAAAACCATAATTCCTCCTACAAAAAATAGCATACCTCACAAAACTCAAAACAATATTCAACAAGCACACATTAACACCATCACATTTACCAGACACTCCAAATAACACAAGTTCCTCCCACACATACTTTTTCAAGAAATCACCCCCCCCAGTTTTTACTTAACATTTCCTTAACTTTACAAAAAATATATTTTAATTCCTCACATTCTATAAACAAATGCATAAGCGTTTCTGGGAAACATCCACATATATCGCATTCCCTTTTTACTTCACAATTAATTTGATGTAACACCACCTTTGTAAATATTCTATTGTGTCTTAACTTAAAATCATTATTTTCACACTCCTTACTATTATATTTTACATTTAAATTTTCCCATATCTTTTTTTCATCCAATTCTGGAAAAACTGTTTTCCAAAATTTTTCAGCAGCCGGCCTTCTATAACATTTTCCTACCATTATTCTATACAATATTTTCACTGGTATAGTAGATAAATGTACTTTCTTCTTACTGCTACCAATGAACAAATTAGGAAATACAAACAGATTTTCTCTTTCAACCTCACTATTTATTAAATCCACCCATGCGCTTGGTATGCTATTCTTTATCTTGTCATACACATTATTCACTGTTCCCCTTCCCACCTCTTCATCCCATTCCTTGATAATATCAAAAATAGCTTCTTCAGGTAAAAACCCTGGAATTACCTCATATGTATAATCTTTTATTTGTCGTAGACCTGCACTCCTAAATACTTTATTATACAAAACTTGTTATTTGTTCTTGATTTTCTCATTCAGAAATATAGGTTGATTCATAATCAGGTCAATATGACCACATTCATAATATACATTAGGCAACAACTCTGCCCATGCATTTAGCACCTCTTTATAAAAATCTGGTACCTTTTCAAACATTTTCCTTTTAAGCCCCATCAATAAACCATTATCTCCACATCCACCACTCTCCTCTAAGTAGACCTTAAAGAAGTGTTTCCAGCCATAATCTTCACTGTCATACAAATATTTCTTTACTGTTTTTATCCTAATAGCTTTTCTTTTGACATCTAAATCTACAAGTTTTAAACCTCCATCCACATAGTCAGCTATCAATGTTTTCTGAGATATTCTAACACCTTTACCATCCCATATAAAATTAGACACCACCTTATTTAATTCATTTAGCACCCACTCAGGCATGTCCAGGACTCCCAAAACATACACAAATTTAGATAATACCATAGCATTTGCAACAATTACTTTACCTTTTAACTTTAATTTTCTATTTTTCCAGAAATTTAACGTTAGCTTGACTTTATTAAGGATCCCAGTCCAAGTTATATCTTTTGCCTCTTTCTCCTTTACACCAATGTTTACTCCCAGCACTTTAATAAAATCCCTTGCTATCTTGAATGGAATCTCACACTTATTTGCATCGATATCCCCAACAAACATTATTTCAGTCTTCTCTATATTAACTTTAGCGCCCGATGCCTTACCATATATATCTATGATTCTCATAATGCTTCCAATGCTTCCTATATCTTTCACAGTGCAAGTAGTGTCATCAGCGTACTGATGTACAACACTGATACCACCACCTGGGATTCCGACACCCCTTACCTCTTTATTACTATTTATTAATGTAGCTAACGGTTCTGTAGAAACACTGTACAACAGAGCTGACAAAGGACAGCCCTGCCTTACTGACCTCTCTACAGGAAAAGTATCTGTTAAAACTCCGTTACATTTGACACAACTTTTAGCCCCGCTGTACAACAGGTTGATCCAAGATACAAACTTTGGCCCAAAACCAAACCTCTCCATAGTCTGTAATAGGAAGCTATGCTCCACTCTATCAAAAGCTTTGTTAAAATCCAAACTTAATACTATACCGCCTTCATTTTTCATTTGATTAACAACATCCCTAATTGTACAAATTACATCTGCAACATCTCTTCCAGGTATACCGTAGGCTTGTGTTGATGCAATAATACTCCCAATCACCTTTTTCATCCTATTCGCTAACACTTTAGTCAATATCTTATAATCCGAATTTAGAAGACTAATAGGCCTATAATTTTCTAACTTTAATCTACTGCCCCTATTCTTGAATAAGATCGTTAACATACCAGTTGACATAGACTCAGGGATTTCCTTATTCTCTTCCATATAATGAAACACCTTCCCTAAAATGGGTGCCAAAATATCTACAAAGACTTTATAGAACTCATTTGTTAAACCATCCAAACCCGGACTTTTATTGCCTTGAGTGTTAACAATTGCTTCCTTGATTTCCATAATCGAAATCTCTTCATCACACATCATTCTATCTACCTGAGATACTTTGGCACTAATTGTATCCAACACTTTTTCAACACACACTTTATCTACATCATTCTTTTTGTAAAGATTTCTGTAAAAGGATTCAACTGTATCTAAGATCTCAACAAAATCGTTTACCTTTACACCTTTTTCATCTTCCAACTCTACAATGCAACTCTTAGTTTGTTTTCTTTTTTCAAGCCCCAAAAAAAAGGATGTACATTTCTCTCCCTCCAAAGCGTACTGTGCCCTACTCCTAACAATAGCACCCAAACATTTCTTTTTTTCATAACGACCCAGCTCTGCATGGATTTTCAAATAGTTCACAACATCATAGTCTGGATCAGTATCAGCCTTTTCAAGTTCATGCAACATCCTATTTCTAAGCATTGTTTCTTTCTGCTTATCTAACCGGTTGTGATTTCTAGCATACCTAATACTCCTGTTTTTTACTTTTCCTTTCACTTCCTCCCACCATAAACACACATTCTCTTTTAACAGTACATTAGACATTTCATCATTAATACATTCAACAATTTCATTTCTATTTCCTTCCTCCTTTAACAGACTGGCATTTAAACACCAGACACCTCCCCCTCTCCTCTCCACACCAAAACCCATTTGAAATGACATTACTGCGTGATCACTATATGCTGTAAAGTTATATGACATCTTCTTAACATGCTGCACCAATTCTTGTTTTGCTAGACATAAATCAATTCTGCTTTGTTTTAATTCCTTTAGCACCACCTGCCTTCTAGAAAACACTCTTCTGTTTGGATTTTCAGCCCTCCATATATCTACTAGATTCTCCTCATTCATAAGTTTCCATAATGCATTTCTAGAAGAGTCATATCTGAATCTAGCACAACTAGAGGCATCCATTCTACTACACCTCACATTAAAGTCTCCTATCAATATACAGTTTTCTGAGCACAGTGTTTTTAAGTTGTGAAACATTTCTCTCCTTTCAGATTCAATGTTTGAAGCATAAACATTGATTAAACGAAAAACTACATTTTGCACTTCAAATTCAATTGCAATAAGTCTGCCATCATTGTCAGCATATATTTGTTTTACATTTTGAACCACATCGTTTTTTATCAAAATAGCCACACCACATGTTTTATCACTTCCATGACTACAAAAAATTAAATCAGACCATTTACTCTTAATCTCCTGTATTTTGGAATCTGTCCAATTGGTCTCTTGAAAACACAACATGTCTGCCTTAACAGACACTAAAACCTGCTCAAATTTGCTCATGTTTCTCAAACTGTTACCATTTAGGGATGCGACTGTAATCATTATTAATGTGTGCAGAGGTATAATCAGAGCAAAACAAGTCCTTTCAAAACCTACTTTTTCTTTTTTCCAAATCCCATCATCTCCCTAGTTTTCGACAATGACCTCTTATTTTTTGCAAACAACTGATGATCCTCACTATCTATATCATCCTCCGTCTCCTGATTTGGAGCGGCAGGGAAGCCTTTTGAAAAGTGCGCTTTAACAGTGCCAGTGACTTCAGTGGACCCAGCTCGCTCTTTGGTGTAATTTTTACACACGCTTGAAACTGGCTCAGGCACCTGAGAAGCACCTTGCACCATCTCTACCTGTGTATGTAATTCACCCATCATGTGCTGCTGTTCCACCTTGTCAGCAGCAGAGACCAAAACTGCGTCTCGTGTTTTGCCAGAAGACATTACAGGCTCTTCAGGCATATCTGCCACTGTCTCTGAAGTCACACTCCCCATGTCACTCTCTTTTTCTCCCTCCATAAACACACTCCCCTCCTCTTCCTCAGAAGTGAGGTCCATTGTTTGCAAAAGTAAGTGATCTTTTCCCTTCTTACAGCTACATCTAACTTTCGGTCTGTCACACATTTCACACACATTACCTATGTTCAAACATTCTCTGGCATAATGCCCTTGTTCACTACATTTATGGCAAGTGAATTCTGGACATTCCTTAAGTATGTGCCCCGGCTGAATACATAGTCTACATACCTTCACTTGATTGTCATGGATTACACGAAAATATTCAAATCCCTCGACAGTGTTAAATTTGGTAGAATATGGCAAGGATTGCACATTGTCTGTGAACTTCACCTTGCAAAATCTCGTCCCGTCTACAATGTCTGTTCCTGGCCACATCCTCCTCTTGATTGGCGTGGTCGCCTTCACTTTCCAGCCTCTTAGTTTCTCATATATCTCCCCATCTGTAATGTATGCAGGCAAGTTCAAAAAGGACACCACAAGCTCATCGTTCCCTAGCTCTTTAGCCATGATTTGACAGTTCTTTATCTTTAGCCCGTCCATTAGTCTTTCTTTTCCCTTTACATGAGACATTGTTATTTCATACTTATTTCCGTCTCTCATTCTACATCCAAGTATTGTTCCACAAACTTCCCTTATTCCTCTCAGCAATTCCATCGTTGTTATTTTCCCCTCTCCAATTATTTCCACGTTCACCGTCAGTTCCTTCTCATACTTTCTTTTCTTCAGTTCTTCATTTGAAATTCTGATTTCACTGTTGTCCTTTCCCGTCGTTGTTTGTATTCTTGATGTTGACGCCATGTTGTCCATCCGGTTATTTTAATCAATATCCCCCAAACAGCTCACGCCGATGGGGGATAATAAAAAAAAAGTTTCAAAGAAAATCAACTACAATCACACACAAACTTTCAAACTTATAAATCAAATAAACCTCCAAAAAACGATATCCTCTCTCAAGCACTCAGACACCTACCGCTCATCCACTTCCTGAAATTCCAAAAAGGGGCATATTCAGGCTGGTATGGCCGTAAGCGTAGGAACAAACTCTTGCTACACTATATAAAGACATGAACAAAATGTATCAGTGATTAGTATTTCCGTGCAACTTAATGAACCGACTAAAAACAATGGCTGACTGTACTTTCTACATTTTGAGGGAAACACACTGTCTATTATTTAATTTGATCAGGTTAGGACAGCACATACAAACTGCATTTAGTGCAATCAAAATACAGGATATTATTAGGGTGATAAATAAAAGGCAGTTGCTCCATGACACAAGAGCACTCTCTAGCGGAACAAAAAGCTTACAGCACCTGGTATTCACAGGCAGTCTCCAATCCAAGTACTAACCAGGCCCAAACCTGCTTAGCTTCCGAGATCAAACGAGATCAGGTGTATTCAGGCTGATATGGCCATAAGCGAGTGAACAACTCTTGGTACACTATATAAAGACATGTACAAAATTTACCAGTGATTCGAATTTCCGTGCAACTTAATGAACCGACTAAAAACAAAGGCTGAATGTACTGCCTATATTTTGAGGGAAACGCTTTGTCTCTTATTTAATTTGACCAGGGCATCGCAGCACATACAAACTGCATTTAGTCCAATAAAAATACATGATATTATTAGGGTGATAAATAAAAGGCAGTTGCTCCATGACACATCCATTTTGAGAGAAACGCACTGTCTATTATTTAATTTGATCAGGGCAGGGCAGGGCAGCACATACAAACTGCATTTAGTCCAATATAAATACATGATATTATTAGGGTGATAAATAAAAGGCAGTTGCTCCATGACACATATATTTTGAGGGAAACGCACCGTCTATTATTTAAATTGATCAGGGCAGGGCAGGGCAGCACATACAATCTGCATTTAGTCCAATACAATTACATGATATTATTTGGGTGATAAATAAAAGGCAGTTGCTCCATGACACATATATTTTGAGGGAAACGCACTGTCTATTATTTAATTTGACCAGGGCAGGGCTGGGCAGCACATACAAACTGCATTTAGTCCAATAAAATTACATTATATTGTTAGGGTGATAAATAAAAGCAGTTGCTCCATGACACAAGAGTAGTCTCTAGTGGAACAAAAGCTTACAGCACCTGGTATTCCGAGGCGGTCTCCCATCCAAGTACTAACCAGGACCGATCCTGCTTAGCTTCCGAGATCGTACGAGATCAGGCATATTCAGGATGGTATGGCCGTAAGCGAAGGAACAACTCTTGGTACACTATATAAAGAAATGAACAAAATGTATCAGTGATTCGTATTTCCATGCAACTTAATGAACCAACAAAATCAAAGGCTGAATGTACTGCCTATATTTTGAGGGAAACGCTTTGTCTATTATTTAATTTGACCAGGGCAGGGCAGCACATACAAACTGCATTTAGTCCAATAAAAATACAGGATATTATTAGGGTGATAAATAAAAGGCAGTTGCTCCATGACACATTTTTTTTTAGGGAAACGCACTGACTATTATTTAATTTGATCAGGGCAGGGCAGGGAAGCACATACAAACTGCATTTAGTCCAATAAAATACATGATATTGTTAGGGTGATAAATAAAAGTCAGTTGCTCCATGACACAAGAGCACTCTCTAGTGGAATAAAAAGCTTACAGCACCTGGTATTCATTTACATTACATTACATTTTAGTCATTTAGCAGACGCTCTTATCCAGAGCGACTTACAGGAGCAATTAGGGTTAAGTGCCTTGCTCAAGGGCACATTTACGTCATTTAGCAGACGCTCTTATCCAGAGCGACTCACCAATTGGTGCGTTCACCCTATAGCCAGTGGGATAAGGATTACTTTATCCTATCCCAGGTATTCCTTAAAGAGGTGGGGTTTCAAATGTCTCCGGAAGGTGGTGAGTGACTCCGCTGTCCTGGCGTCGTGAGGGAGCTTGTTCCACCATTGGGGTGCCAGAGCAGCGAACAGTTTTGACTGGGCTGAGCGGGAACTATGCTTCCGCAGAGGAAGGGGAGCCAGCAGGCCAGAGGTGGATGAACGCAATGCCCTCGTTTGGGTGTAGGGACTGATCAGAGCCCGAAGGTACAGAGGTGCCGTTCCCCTCACTGCTCCATAGGCAAGCACCATGGTCTTGTAGCGGATGCGAGCTTCAACTGGAAGCCAGTGGAGTGTGCGGAGGAGGGGGGTGACGTGAGAGAACTTGGGAAGGTTGAACACCAGACGGGCTGCGGCATTCTGGATGAGTTGTAGGGGTTTAATGGCACAGGCAGGGAGGCCAGCCAACAGCGAGTTGCAGTAGTCCAGACGGGAGATGACAAGTGCCTGGATTAGGACCTGTGCCGCTTCCTGTGTAAGGCAGGGTCGTACTCTCCGAATGTTGTAGAGCATGAACCTGCAGGAGCGGGTCACCGCCTTGATGTTGGCGGAGAACGACAGGGTGTTGTCCAGGGTCACGCCTAGGCTCTTCGCACTCTGGGAGGAGGACACAGCGGAGTTGTCAACCGTGATGGCGAGATCATGGAACGGGCAGTCCTTCCCCGGGAGGAAGAGCAGCTCCGTCTTGCCAGGGTTCAGCTTGAGGTGGTGATCCGTCATCCATACTGATATGTCTGCCAGACATGCAGAGATGCGATTCGCCACCTGGTTATCAGAAGGGGGAAAGGAGAAGATTAGTTGTGTATCGTCAGCGTAGCAATGATAGGAGAGGCCATGTGAGGATATGACAGAGCCAAGTGACTTGGTGTATAGGGAGAAAAGGAGAGGGCCTAGAACTGAGCCCTGGGGGACACCAGTGGTGAGAGCACGTGGTGCGGAGACAGCTTCTCGCCACGCCACTTGGTAGGAGCGACCGGTCAGGTAGGACGCAATCCAGGAGTGAGCCGCGCCGGAGATGCCCAGCTCGGAGAGGGTGGAGAGGAGGATCTGATGGTTCACAGTATCAAAGGCAGCAGACAGGTCTAGAAGGACAAGAGCAGAGGAGAGAGAGTTAGCTTTAGCAGTGCGGAGAGCCTCCGTGACACAGAGAAGAGCAGTCTCAGTTGAATGACCAGTCCTGAAACCTGACTGGTTTGGATCAAGAAGGTCATTCTGAGAGAGATAGCAAGAGAGTTGGCTAAAGACGGCACGCTCAATAGTTTTGGAAAGAAAAGAAAGAAGGGATACTGGTCTGTAGTTGTTGACATCAGTGGGATCGAGTGTTGGTTTTTTGAGAAGGGGAGCAACTCTCGCTCTCTTGAAGACGGAAGGGACATGGCCAGCGGTCAAGGATGAGTTGATTAGCGATGTGAGGTAGGGGAGAAGGTCACCGGAGATGGTCTGGAGAAGAGAGGAGGGGATGGGGTCAAGCGGGCAGGTTGTTGGGCGGCCTGCAGTCACAAGTCGCAGGATTTTATCTGGAGAGAGAGGGGAGAAAGAAGTCAAAGCATAGGGTAGGGCAGTGTGAGTAGGACCAGCAGTGTCATTAGACTTAACAAACGAGGATCGAATGTTGTCAACCTTCTTTTCAAAGTGGTTGACGAAGTCATCCACAGAGAGAGAGGAGGGGGGGGCGGAAAATTCAGCAGGGAGGAAAATGTGGCAAAGAGCTTCCTAGGGTTAGAGGCAGATGCTTGGAATTTAGAGTGGTAGAAAGTGGCCTTAGCAGCAGAAACAGATGAAGAAAATGTAGAGAGGAGGGAGTGAAAAGATGCCAGGTCGGCAGGGAGTTTAGTTTTCTTCCATTTCCGCTCCGCTGCCCGGAGCTCTGTTCTGTGAGCTCGCAATGAGTCATCAAGCCACGGAGCTGGAGGGGAGGACCGAGCCGGCCGGGAGGATAGGGGACACAGAGAGTCAAAGGATGCAGAAAGGGAGGAGAGGAGGGTTGAGGAGGCAGAATCAGGAGATTGGAGGGAGAAGGACTGAGCAGAGGGAAGAGATGATAGGATGGAAGAGGAGAGAGTAGTGGGAGAGAGAGAGCGAAGGTTGCGGCGGCGCATTACCATCTGTGTAGGGGCAGAGTGAGTAGTGTGGGAGGAGAGCGAGAGAGAAAAGGAAACAAAGTAGTGGTCGGAGACATGGAGGGGAGTTGCAGTGAGATTAGTAGAAGAGCAGCATCTAGTAAAGATGAGGTCAAGCGTATTGCCTGCCTTGTGAGTAGGGGGGGACGGTGAGAGGGTGAGGTCAAAAGAGGAGAGGAGTGGAAAGAAGGAGGCAGAGAGAAATGAGTCAAATGTGGACATAGGGAGGTTGAAATCCCCCAAAACTGTGAGGGGTGAGCCATCCTCAGGAAAGGAACTTATCAAGGCGTCAAACTCATTGATGAACTCTCCAAGGGAACCTGGAGGGCGATAGATGACAAGGATATTAAGCTTAAATGGGCTAGTGACTGTGACAGCATGGAATTCAAATGAGGAGATAGACAGATGGGTTAGGGGAAAAATTGAGAATGTCCACTTGGGAGAGATGAGGATTCCTGTGCCACCACCCCTCTGACCAGATGCTCTCGGGGTATGCGAGAACACATGGTCAGACGAGGAGAGAGCAGTAGGAGTAGCAGTGTTTTCAGTGGTAATCCATGTTTCCGTCAGCGCCAGGATGTCGAGGGACTGGAGATTAGCATAGGCTGGGATGAAGTCAGCTTTGTTGGCAGCAGAACGGCAGTTCCAGAGGCTGCCTGAGACCTGGAACTCCAGGTGTGGGGTGCGTGCAGGGACCACCAGGTTAGAGAGGCAGCAGCCACGCGGTGTGGGGCGTTTGTGTAGCCTGTGCAGAGAGGAGAGAACAGGGATAGGCAGAGGCATAGTTGACAGGCTGTAGCAAATGGCTACAATAATGCAGAGGAGATCGCAATGAAATGAACTAAACATCTGGGAGAGTAGAGAGCAGGGCCTTCCTCACCAAAAACTTCTACCTCAGAAACTATAATTGTTTCACTGAACCACCCGAACAAAAACTCTACCAACTTCCACCTTTAGAAATCAGAATTGTTGTGAACCACAGCGGTTCAATGTTTAAAGGAATAGACTCAACCCACTTTATTCAGCTAGCTAACTATGACACCATAGCTAACTAGCATGCTAGCATCCAAAAACACACAGTTTAGCACCAACACTTGCATCCAAAAACACACAGTTTAGCACCAACACTTGGTCACAACAAACCACCAATAGTGTGTTAACACACTAAGCAGATAATTCGTGTCCGTGTCTGTTGGCTAGCTAGCAATGGCCACTGTGTTGACCTTGTTTGAAGAACGGCTAGCTAGCTAGCTTCGTGCTACCCCCGGCACCGCCGAACAACAATGCCAACCCACAGTAACTAACCACAACAGCCCACGATGCCTAGCTATGACGCCATAGCTAACTAGCATGCTAGCATCCAATAACACACAGTTTAGCACCAATACTTGGTTACAACAAACTACCAAGAGTGTGTTAACACACTAAACAGATAATTCATGTCCGTGTCTAGTTTCTTTCGTAACGCAGCAAAAATTAAACATTGGCTAGCTAGCACATTAACATTGGAAACAACTCTCCACCGTTGCACTAAACAGATAATTACCAATAAACGTTACCAGTAGCTACCCGCTAGCTAGCTAGCCTCGTGCTTCGCCGGGCTCCGCCGTAACAATACTTAAACAATACATAAACAATACTTACCTACAATAATTGGCTACGGAAACCTACAATAACTACCTAAATAAACTACCTACCTACGATCTAAATACATGGTTTAAGCTTTACTCAACACCATATGAGAAGCCAAGCTTACCTCCTGGATACAAATACAAATACTTTTTCATCTGCAGCAGTGACATAATTAAATTGAGCAAAACAGGTTATGTTTTTTCCATGAAATAGAATATCCCATAAGATCTTGAATTGATAAAAATACAGGACCTATGTTAACCCTTCCTATACTGATAATGAGTCTGTACACTTTACAAAAGGAACAAACTATTTACTATAAGTTATTAACCTGTTACCTTACACGGAGTTAACACAAGCTTTAGAGGATTTTAGGTTATTAACGGCATTGGATAACAAAACTATTCAATTGGATTGGGGAAATAGCAAGAGTTGATAAAGATATGCTCATTCTCAATTGGTAAGTACCCTGCAGGAATTCAAAAAGGTGGTACAAGCATTCTCCACCCAACCCCCACCATCCACCATCCACCCTCCCACCCTCCAGCTCTCCTTTTTGTTAAGGCGGTCTCCCATCCAAGTACTAACCATGCCCGATCCTGGTTAGCTTCCGAGATCAGGCATATTCAGGATTGTATGGCCGTAAGCACAGGAACAACTCTTGGTACACTATATAAAGAAATGAACAAAATGTATCAGTGATTCGTATTTCCATGCAACTTAATGAACAGACTAAAAACAAAGGCTGAATGTACTGCCTATATTTTCAGGGAAACGCACTGTCTATTATTTAATTTGATCAGGTTAGGACAGCACATACAAACTGCATTTAGTCCAATAAAAATACAGGATATTATTAGGGTGATAAATAAAAGGCAGTTGCTCCATGACACATATATTTTGAGGGAAATGCACTGTCTATTATTTAAATTGATCAGGGCAGGGCAGGTCAGCACATACAAACTGCATTTAGTCCAATAAAAATACATGATATTATTAGGGTGATAAATAAAGGCAGTTGCTCCATGACACATCTATTTTGAGAGAAACGCACTGTCTATTATTTCATTTGATCAGGGCAGGGCAGCACATACAAACTGCATTTAGTCCAATAAAAATACATGATATTATTAGGCTGATAAATAAAAGGCAGTTGCTCAATGACACAAGGGTATTCTCTTGTGGAACACAAGCTTACAGCACCTGGTTTTCCCAGGCAGTCACCCATCCAAGTACAAACCAGTCCCGATCCTGCTTAGCTTCCGAGATCGGACGAGATCAGGCATATTCAGGATGGTATGGCCGTAAGCAAAGGAACAACTCTTGGTACACTATATAAAGACTTGAACAAAATGTATCAGTGATTCGTATTTCCGTGCAACTTAATGAACAGACGAAAAACAAAGGCTGAATGTACTGCCTATATTTTCAGGGAAACGCACTATATATTATTTAATTTGATCAGGTTAGGACAGCACATACAAACTGCATTTAGTCCAATAAAAATACAGGATATTATTAGGGTGATAAATAAAAGGCAGTTGCTCCATGACACAAGAGCACTCTCTAGTGGAACAAAAAGCTTACAGCACCTGGTATTCCCAGGCTGTCTCCCATCCAAGTACTAACCAGGCCCGATCCTGCTTAGCTTCCGAGATCAGACGAGATCAGGCATATTCAGGCTGGTATGGCCGTAAGCGCAGGCACAACTCTTGATTCACTATATAAAGACATTAACAAAATTTACCAGCGATTCGAATTTCCGTACAACTTAATGAACCGACTAAAAACAAAAACTGAATGTACTGCCTATATTTTGAGGGAAACGCTTTGTCTATTATTTAATTTGACCAGGGCAGCACATACAAACTGCATTTAGTCCAATAAAAATACATGATATTATTAGGGTGATAAATAAAAGGCAGTTGCTCCATGACACAAGAGCACTCTCTAGTGGAACAAAAAGCTTACAGCACATGGTATTCCCAGGGGGTCTCCCATCCAAGTACTAACCAGGACCAATCCTGCTTAGCTTCCGAGAGTAGACGAGATCGAGTGTATTTTTTTTATTTATTTTTTTTATTTTTAAATTAACCCATCATAGCTTTTTACAGCTTATTTTTTTTTTACATATCATAGCTTCATATTTCACATCACATCTTATAGCTTCACAGCTTATATTTTTACATATCATAGCTTCATATTTCACATCACATCTTCACATCTCATAGCTTCACAGCTTATTTTTACATATCATAGCTTCATATTTCACATCACATCTTCACAGCTTATTTTTTTTACATATCATAGCTTCATATTTCACATCACATCTTCACATCTCATAGCTTCACAGCTTATTTTTACATATCATAGCTTCATATTTCACATCACATCTTCACAGCTTATTTTTACATATCATAGCTTCATATTTCACATCACATCTTCACATCTCATAGCTTCACAGCTTATTTTTACATATCATAGCTTCATATTTCACATCACATCTTCACATCTCAGCATATAACACAGATTATCAGTCCACATCATAGCTTCTTACATGCTTTTACAGCAACTGGTATTCCAAGGTGGTCCCCCATCCAAGTACTAACCAGCCCTAAACCTGCTTAGCTTCCGAGATCAGACGAGATCGGGCGTATTCAGGCTGGTATGGCCGTAAGCAAGGGAATAACTCTTGGTACACTATATAAAGACATGAACAAAATGTATCAGTGATTCGTATTTCCGTGCAACTTAAAGAACAGACTAAAAACAAAGGCTGAATGTACTGCCTATATTTTGAGGGAAACGCTTTGTCTATTATTTAATTTGACCAGGGCAGTACATACAAACTGCATTTAGTCCAATAAAAATACATGATATTATTTGGGTGATAAATAAAAGGCAGTTGCTCCATGACACATATCTTTTGAGGGAAACGCACTGTCAATTATTTAAATTGATCAGGGCAGGGCAGGGCAGCACATACAAACTGCATTTAGTCCAATAAAAATACATTATATTATTAGGGTGATAAATAAAAGGCAGTTGCTCCATGACACAAGAGCACTCTCTATTGGAACAAAAAGCTTACAGCACATGGTATTCCCAGGCGGTCTCCCGTCCAAGTACTAACAAAGCCCAATCCTGCTTAGCTTCCGAGATCAGACGAGACCGGGTGTATTCAGGCTGGTATGGCCGTAAGCGAGTGAACAACTCTTGGTACACTATATAAAGAAATGAACAAAATTTACCAGTGATTCGAATTTCCGTGCAACTTAATGAACCGACTAAAAACAAAAGCCGAATGTACTGCCTATATTTTGAGGGAAACGCTTTGTCTATTATTTAATTTGACCAGGGCAGGGCAGCACATACAAACTGCATTTAGTCCAATAAAAATAGATGATATTATTAGGGTGATAAATAAAAGGCAGTTGCTCCATGACACATATATTTTGAGGGAAACGCACTGTCAATTATTTAAATTGATCAGGGCAGGGCAGCACACACAAACTGCATTTAGTCCAATAAAAATACAGGATATTATTATGGTGATAAATAAAAGGCAGTTGCTCCATGACACATGTATTTTGAGGGAAACGCACTGTCCATTATTTAAATTGATCAGGGCAGGGCAGGGCAGCACATACAAACTGCATTTAGTCCAATAAAATACATGATATTATTAGGGTGATAAATAAAAGGCAGTTGCTCCATGACACAAGAGCAGTCTCTAGTGGAACAAAAAGCTTACAGCACCTGGTATTCACAGGTAGTCTCTCATCCAAGTACAAACCAGGACCGATCCTGCTTAGCTTCCGAGATCGGACGAGATCAGGCATATTCAGGATGGTACACT